>NW_021573316.1:1081109-1136299 GCF_001605985.2 Dendrobium catenatum
CTTGTGAGGGGATCCACAAGGGTTGCTCTAAGCATTGTTCCACTTCTTTTTTCCTAGAGTCTCTTGTCCTTGGAAGGGTTGGGAGAGGTAAGTTCCAGCAAGCGATCGAGGTTCTCTGCCTGCTTCAGGAGGAAGCAAAAGGAGGAATGTTCTCTGCCTTGCCGGGTGTGGCAAAAAGACGTGTTTGTAAAGGCTTATCCGCCTAGTTGTGGGGGCTAAAGGAGAGTCACGATTGTAGTGCAATACTCGAAGGATGCCTCCGAGGAGTGGACGTAGGTCGAGTTGACCGAACCACTATAAACCCTTATGTTCTTGTTTTTTACTGCTTCCGCGTTTATTTTCTTTTGCACTTATTTTTTGTGGTGATTTGGTTTGTATTCGTGCTTTGCCTAAAAAAATTTTAAATACCAATTCACCCCCCTCTTAGTTAGCCTTGGGCCAGTTCATAAGGGCTTAACATCCTTAACGAACTTTCTAGTGCCATCAGAGCACTTTTAAGTGGTATCAGAGCACTTTTTAGTGTCATATGAGTACTTTCATTATCAACTCTTAAATATGTTATTATTCTAAATCTAATTTATATCATAATTTTATTTATTACAATCTCATATACTCTTCTATTAATCAATTCTAATTATAAATTTCAACTTAAAATAAATTATAATTATCATTTCATTAAAAATCTAATACCATTATATATGCATATATACTTTTTAAATATATTAAATTTCTATTTTAAAATATTATTTTTCTTAATAATATTAATAAAAAGATCAAATCTTTCCTATTGCTTTGTATCCTCTACCTGCCTTGCTTGCTCGATCTTCCCAAATACGACTATTCTTCTCTCTCTCATTCGTTCTCTCATTCGCTGCTCAAGCTCCCTTGGTCTCACTCCTCCCTCTCTTCTCTAATTTATAGAGACGAAGCCAACGACGCTGTCAAACAATGGAATCGACCCTAACCTTTCGGCTTCCACAACAACAAAAGACAGGAGCAAGCTCTTTGTCTTCTTACCTTCATGCGATTCGGATCGCTCGGCTTTTGCGATTCCATGTGATTGAAATGGCACCCAAGCATCTTCTTCATCTACCATGCCTCCTTCGACTTCCTCATCTCCTTCGGCTTCGTAGGACGAGTTTGAGATATTACACTTAACTTGCTTCTAATAGAACTGATAAAAAAATGAATGGCGAAGGGATTGTCCCTCTATTACAATGCCTAAGACATTGGCATGAATGCCCTTTTGAGGGTGTAGTGAGGGTTGCCTCCTAGTCCAAAATGGCTTCTCATAGATGATGACAAATTGTTGCATGTTGGAAATTTTTTAATAATAGAGAATGAGAGTTTATCTTCTTAGCAGTATATTAAGATCTCATACGCATAGATAAGATAAGTCGACACTAGCTTATAAAAGGCATAAGATTTTTTATGTGAAAACTCTAAAAGGGGAAAAGAAGGGAGGTGTAGTTGAAATAAATACTACTGTATGTTATTTATTACAAATTTTATCATTCCCTATATTTGGAGAATAATTTGATACAATGTATGCACTGTGGATAATTGCTTTTATGGTGAATGTTGGAGGAGCTTTAAGGCTTCGAATTTATCTTCAAGAGATCGTTGTTGTTTAGTTTGGTCGTTCTCTTTAGGGACGGGGAGACCATAAATGAAGAAGTCTAGCACGTTGGTGCCAATATCAGGTGTTAGCTTTGATGGTGATGATGGGTGACATCTTAGTTGGCAATGGTGTGCATTGGGGTTGATGTCAACAGTAGGTATCTTCTATGTTAGTGGTGGTGTGGGTTGATGTTTTTGGCAATGGTGGGCGACAAAGTCAGTAGGTGTTGGCATTAGTGCCGATGGCATGCACTAGCCTTTTTGGTGAGGGCGTGTGTCGATATTGCTGGCATGGCATGCGACAAAGTCGGCAGGTGTCAGCATTGGTGTCGGCGGCGTGCATCAACCTTCTTGGTGATGGCATGTGTCGATGATATTTGACAATTGGGCTATGATTGCTAGTGGTAATTGCTGATAATGTTCATTGGGCAGAGCTCAATCTAACTCTAGATCTAGCTTGTGCCGTAGATCTAGGTCTCTGCCTTATGTGGAGATTGGGGCCTATGTATATATTTTTGTTATTTTAGTCTAAATTTTCAAACTCTCCATGATATGGTCTATGTCATTCCTTGATCATAGGCAATTATTTAAGTATTTAAGTGTTTTAATGATATTGGAATTGAGTGAGTTTGGACCCATCATATATCTTTCATTGAGATGTGTTTGTTCGGAAGCAGGCAATATTCAAATATTATTTGGTTCCTCAAATAGTGCTGTAAGTATCCAACTATGCATTGAATGCTTATGTTAATTTGTACTTTGATCAAAACAATTTTGGTGTTGTGGTCAAGCCATTCATTTCAACTAAAAGTTTTTTTTTAAATCAGAAGTTTGATCGAATGGATTTTTTAATGTTGTATTAGATCTTTTAATGACTAGCTTGAATCAAAGTAAATGTGGATCAACATCAACTTTAAGTCAACGTAAATGTGGAACTGTGGATTGATTTACTTAAATCACAATAAATCTACGGAGTATGTGGAATTCAGATGTGGTTAAGCAAGATGAATTGATGCTGTGATTGCAATGTCTGCAATACGACATCCTATTTCATAAACTTATCAATATTTCAAAGTTCTAGCGGATTTAGGGTCTTGTAATATGTTAGATGATAAAACTCCGTAAAATTTTAATGGTAAATATACTTGTGTAAGATCAGCAGACAATTTGGTGATGTGAAGTAGCTTTATATTGACTCTGTTGAAAACCAGCCATTGTCGCATGAGATGCTTTCTATCCTCAGTTAATATATTTAATTTCTTCACAATAGCTAAGTTTTAATATTTCAAGTATTGATGCAAAACCCAAATAGCTGCACAATTTAGTTATGCTACTCAAAGTGCAAGGTACAAAATTGTGTTAGCCCAATTTGAAGAGGATAATGGAGTGATTTTATTATTTATATTTGAGCATGCTTGATATTATTTCGTATCCAGTTACCTTTGTCATATGTCATACCATAACCCTTTTTTTCAGTTTGTTAATGGAATAATTTTTATAGAAGCACCTTTTCCTTATCTTTGAACTACCATTTTATTCCGTCTTCCACTTCTGAACAATCACACTTACTATTTAGACTTTGAAGGAGTTCACTGCTGTTGCTGGAGCTGATGTGCGATCCTTATCATCACTTTATAGTGCGGTGGTGAGTTACCTGTTGTACCCTAGTGTAATTTGTCCCTTTGTCTAACTTATTAAATGCTCTGACAGGGTAGAAATGCTGATGCTCTTGCCCTATATTTTGGTGAAGATCCAGCACGTTGCCCTTTTGAGCAAGGTAAGGACACAATTAATCTTTTTTCTCTTAGAATATCTTTCTCAATCAGTACAATCATCCATGCAGATTTGTCACCTAAGCATATGGTTTCAATCTTTTCCCACAAGTTTGCTCAACCCATTGAAATAATTGATTAATGATTGAAACTAAGAGCACCATCTTATTTTAATTTACTTTCAGGTTAATGATTGAAACTAGAGACGCCAAGTAGTTGTTTTGATTACAGGATTGATGTGTTACCAGTCAGTCTTGAAAAAACTAGAAAACTTTACTTATGTTGATGAGATATATTGTTTTGACACTTTATTCTAGTTGTCCACTCAATTTCATTTGAATTCTATTATTTGTCGCCATCAATCAAGGTTGGCCATTATTTTGGATGTATGCCGCTAATGCCATCCTCGGTAAGGGCCTTGTTGAAGTTGTTTTTATAGAACAACCTCCATGATATTAAGAGGCCAATATTTATAATCTAAAAAATTCATTTGACTTAGACAAAGCTCTCTTTTGTAGTTTTGGTAAGTTTTGTATAGTTTTTTGTTGAGGCCGTCCATTTTATCATTTGGTTGATATTTGTTCAGCTTCTATTCAGGTCTTAGTGAGCTTGCCTGGTGTAATTTATTCTACTTTTCTACTGAATTTTGTTTCTTCACAGGCATTAATGGTTTTCCTCCATAATGCAGTTATCTCAACTCTTATGAACTTTGTCGTAATGTTTCGGCGAGCTCACCAGGAGAACTGCAAACAAGCTGACCTTGAGAAAAAGAAAGCTCTGAAGGATTCTGAAACAGAGAAGTCTAAAGCTCCAAATCCTAGAAATAAAATGGTGAGCGATCCACTGCCCCTAAAACCTATACAAAACTAAATAAATATGTTGAAGTGAGGGGAAAAAGAGAGGGAAGGAAATGAAGAATTTACAATTAATTAATTTTTTTCATCTTGTTCGAAATTTTTTTATATTTGGTTGCAGGGATTGAGTCTAAGTGACCAGCTGCAGCTTTCACTGAATAAGTCCAAAGCTTCAAGCCAGCAAGGAAAAGATGTTCGATGACATTTAAACCTGCTCTGATTCTTGGAGAGTATGGCATTTTGACAACAGCTACAGGCCCCCCTCCCCTTCTTGATGTCCTTTCCTGGAGACCTCAGGATTTTTAAAGGGGATTTCATGATGACCAACTCAGAAGCACATCTGCTGTGAAATACATCATAGAAGGGGAATCGGATTTGGTATTTAGTTGTTCTATAAGTCACATCTTTTTAATTTTTTTATTATTTAGTTCATAGCTTTAGATGTTATAATGAGTTTATTTATCTACTTAACACCAAGCATTTTTTTTTCTCATCAAAGCTAAGTTAAAATCTGGTTTCTAATTGAAGCTTTTCTTCTCTTTGCAGATTTTTTCGAGACAATTCTATTGTTCTTGGCCAATGCTGCTGTCGGTCCTGTAACTATTGTACAGTTTTCTAACCTGTGTTCTTCTAATTTTTTTTAACATGTATTTTTCAATTTCTTTTTTCTTACCTTTGGCAAGCTTAGAAAAAGAGCAGGAAGGGATTTAAGCTTGTTTTCAGCTAATAAAGCTAATTTTGTATAAAAGGGAAGTTTGATATCATGCATGTTGTATTGCATCAGATATAATGATTTCTTCTAACTTTTTATCTCTCAAATCTCAAACTCAGTAATTTGGTTTGGAGTATCCGTTTGCTTTTAGCTCTTTATTGGATGCCAATCATTGAAAGTAACATTTGATGCCTTAGACTTTGTAGATCATACGCAATCACCATTGTTGAATACAAGGTATTGCTATATGTTTGATCAATTGAAGTTATCGGGCAAATCTATTTGGGTGACCAAAACACTGAAATATGGTGTTATCTATATGATGAAAGGGAAAGCTTAATTGTATATTGGAGAAACCAGAGCTGGGTGGTCGGACAGCAAAAACAAGGTACGTAATTCCTTTTTTCCTTTCACATAATATTTTCCAGCAACCTCACTTACGTTGCATAAATTTATGGAGGAATTCTCTACACATTTCTGTAATGTTTTTTTTTTTTGGGAGAAGTGAGAATTTTAGCTCCAATTACTGTAAATGAGAGGAGCTTGCGATTTGATCCTAAAGCCCATGCATACAAATAAACATTTGCTTGCAAGCTTATAAAAACAAAAATACTAATATCCCTATTGAATCAAGATAGTAAATAAACTTCGAGATGAAAGAATGATGCCCCAAGACACAAAAATAATTACTTGAGATTTTTTTTTTTTGGACATTTAGGTCAGTTAAGCCAAACTCATACACATCACATACGTCAGACTCGAACCCAAGACCTCTTGGTTGATAACCAAAGCTCTCAACCAACATATCAAAATGAGCTGCATAACTACCTGACATATTCAATAAAGGATTCTGCAGTCCGGCCGACAGTTGTGCCAAGAGGCTTGAAGAACCTATTTTTATTCCTCGGGGCAAATCACAACTGGATTGAGTGTGGGCATCATTTTGCTCAAATCTCACTAGCTGAATAATAGGTCTTCACAAACATAAAGAATTATGAAAGCCAACGTAGAAAAATACTTGAAGTTCCTTATTTTCATTTGTAATGAAGTAGCAAAAACCTAGTAGCCATCAGGAAAAAATGGGGCCAAAACTGCAGCGGCAAACACCATTCCAAAACCCCAACGCCCTACGTTAGTTAGATGAAAAGCACCATCTTGCAACCCTTGTTCGATAACTCTCAACCTCACTATTCTATTATGCAGCTTTTCTCCATTTAGAGATTATAAACCCTACCCTACATGATATTTAATATGATTGCTAACGACAGAGTATGAGGAATTTCCATCATCATTCTTCCTTACATTAAGTTCTCACCATAGAGAAATTATTTTGTGCGGATACCGGATGCAGAACATCGTCTGGATACCAACAAGAATGCGTCATGTCAGGGTACCTAGCTGTGGTATTGAGCGGTACCGAGCACATGGGTGACATGATGCATTCTTGTTGGTTTCTAGATGGCATTCGGTATCTGCACAGAATAATTTTTCCACTAGAGATTGTAAGCCGTTGCACAAACCGGAAGCTGATGAATCCTTTCTATAGTTGAGTTGCTTAGAATGTCACTTTCTTGGAGGGCTTGTAAAAGAAACATACCAAGCAGATAAAGATTTCCATTAGTGAGGACTGAGGAGGTTCTTAAGCAATAGCATGAGGAACTCACAATGAAATAAAATATGTGAGTGAGATTCAGTTTGGTTACTGCATAAGAGACACAATTCATCGATAATAATGCCTTTCTTTAAAGATTATTTGAAGATTTTAGGCTATTAAGAATTCCCATCTTTGTAACAATAGAAAACTAAAGAGAACATCCCCTGAATCAAATGAATTTGGTCTACTCAACTGGAGAGATTACTTCTAAAAAAATTTATCCTTAGCATCCGAAAAAGGAGAGATTATTACGTGCGGAGTTTGAACATAGTTTTTCGTCGGGACTCTAATCATATTTTATGTTTAAGAGAGAAAAAATTCATATCTTCATGTGATTGGAGTCCGAATGGCGTCCTGACTCCACACGAAATAGTTTTTTTCCCGAAAAAGAGGCTAGACTTGCCCTTCCATTCATGATTTCATTGAGATATTCTCATATTTGGAGGGATAGCAATGGTATTGTTGATTGTTCTTCCAATTAAGTGGTGAGTGCCTATTATGCTTCAAAAGAATAGATCTGTCCTATTAAAATCTACCATGATTATCACTGCTGAACATATTCTTCCTCTGCTTTTGTAATCTATAAATCATGAGTAAAATAATATCTGACCCCATATCTCTGTATACTGAATCAAGGGCGTCTATTTTTTAGACTTGAACTCCTCTATTAACGACTTGTTTATGTAGTGAATGTGAAACTGACTAAAATTCACCATTAAAGTTAGCTTCCTTTTGTAATTATATGGCTTTATAAATTATGCAATATAAACTGCATACTCAATATCAGGAGAAATTATTACGTGCAAATTCTGAATGTTGCTCGCATTTGGACTCCAATATAGACAAGCCATGTGATTCATACACCTTGTGTATATTTTATATACAATGTGTGCATAATACGAGAAATTATTCTGTGCGGATGTCGAACTCAGTTTATTGTTCGGAGATCAACTAGAATGTGCCACGTCAGCAGTATCGAGCTGGATACTGAGCTGGGTATCGAGCAGGGGGTGATGTGTCATATTCTGATTGGTCTTTGGACGACGTTCGGTGTCCGCACAGAATAATTTTTAGTATAATACACAACATGTGTGCAAATTATGTAGAGTCAGAACGAGTACGTATGTAATAATTTCTCAAATAGAGACTTGCAATTTAACTAATTTTGATTTGTCCAAAATAGAACCGTAAATAATCTCTGTTGTGAGTTTTGTTTGGTTGGTTCAATTCAATTAATTGAGCATCCAAAATCAGCTGATTTAATAAATTCATCAATCAAATCGTCCAAACCAAAATCGACTGAATGCACATCGTACTCTTTATTCTTTTGTTGTTCGTATTCTCATTCAATTTTTTTTTCTCATTTATTTATAGGCAACTATTATGTTTTTTTTTTTTTTTTGCCTATAAATAATTGAGAGAAAAAAAGAAGAAGAGGGATTCCCTATACTCCAAACAAGCCACACATAATGGTCCGATAAATTGTGTTGCAAAATTTTAAGGAAAAAAAATGTTAATCATTAGATATGTTTGAAGATTATTATAATCCAAATGTTTAGATATACTATTAATCTTAAAATATATTTAATGATTATAATGAAATTTTATTTATTTATTATTTATAAGCTCGCATAACCATTTGTTGTGTGTCGGAACATTCATAGCGGTAGAGAAATATATGATTAAGCGCCCTAATTTTGTACGAAGATCTAACACACATAAATAGATAAGATAAGAGAGAGAGGTGCAAGAGTCATAATAAATATTAAGATTTTTATGTGGAAAATCTTGAAAAGGAAAAAAAATAAGGGGGGATGGCCTGATTCTACTTGTTTTTATAGTAGATTATAAATGATGCCCCTTCTGGGGGAAGTCCTTAGCTCAATGGAGTAAATCTACATCATATAAAAGCACATTATATGATGAGTTGGAAGAATCTAATGATGTAAGAGTTGTTCTCAAAAGAAGGTTGGCATGTTCGTCCCACCTTCTGAGCTTGGGCCATGCAATTGATGCAACCTCCTCGAGCCACGCAATTGACGTGACCGCCTTGAGGTTGGAGCGATGTCCGCCTCAAATAGGAGGGATTAGGCTGGATTAGGTGGAATTGGGCGGGTATTTTAAAAATTAAAAGTATTTTAAAAATAGTAGCAGTGAATCGAGTTGGCTCATGTGCTTGCGAGTCGAACCTCAAACAAGCTTGAACTCGAGCTTGTTAGATAAAGGAGCTAAAACTTAAGCTCGGGTTTGGCTCGTGAACTCAATAAGCTTGGCTCGGAAGCCCATAATCGTGTCAACCTTGAGCTAGCTGCTCACTAACAACTCTAGCTTCATCTAATATTTTATGCCAGTAATTATTGCATATGGCTAATTTTGTTTTAATTGCCATATTTTCTCTCTTTATTATTTTTTAATTAGTCAATTATCCAAAAGGTAGGCCCCATTATAGCATGCACAAGAGAGGCAGGTGGGCCCCAGCTTCAGTCTGTTTAGGTTTGCGCCGAAATGAGCAAGCCTCTGCTGTATATATCGTTATAATGGAAGCAAATCTATTACTTGCATGTCTAGCTTCCAACATCTAATGATGTAATGGTGTTGTATCTTGACCAATGTTTAATTCTCAAAATATAAATATATTTTTGCACATTTGCTAATGATAATGTCATATATAAGGCTTTGTTTGATAATTTTTTTTTAATTATTTTTTAAAATAGTTTTTCAATTCAAAATTATTAGCTCAAAAAAATTTTGTATTTAAAAATTATTTTTAAAAATAGTAAAAAAATTATCTCAAATGAAATTTAAGATACATGTGCATAAGAAGATGATGAGTCAAATTTTATAATATGCATTCAAATAGTTTGTTCTTAAAAATTTTGATCATTGAGGGCAGTTTCTTTTATGGTGATTGATCTCAAAGCCCATACTTTTCAAATTAGGCTTCATTAAGGGAGAAATTGTTCTGTGTGTACACTTGACGGTCTGGAGACCAACAAGAATATGCCACATCACCCGGTACACAGCGGTACCTAGCAAAAAGTAATGTGGCGTGTTTTGGTTGGTCTCTGAACCTTTCGGTTCCGCACAAAATAATTTTTCTTATTCATGGCAGTTTTATTACTACTTAAAACATCTTTTTAATACAAAAATGTACTAAAAACCTGCTTTAAAAAATTGATAAGAAAGCCGTTCCAAACAAAAACTTAGTTATTTATATCTCCCTCTTACGATTTGGCAAAATTTAAGTTAGAAGCATCATCTTGTTAAAGTTTGGCTTACCTATTGGAAACATAAATCTTTTTTCTTGGCTGAGATATTTTTAGTTTATTAGCTCTTTATATTTCAATTAATGATTCATATTAATAGAAATATTTTTAATAAGCCTAAACCTACGACTTTCTTACTTTTTGAACTTTTCATACAAAAAAAGTCATATATATATATATATATATATATATATATATATATTCATGTGTGTATTTGTATATCATAATAATTAGTCAACTATTATCATATTAGTTTAGTCTTAAAGATAATTAATTAATCTTTCTCAATCTAAAATAAAATATTTAATTTTATAATCTAATTTTTTTACCACTTCTCATTTTCAGAATTTATCATGCAATATGTACCAAATATTATGATAAATTTATTAAAATTGAAAAGGATTAAGTCACATGTGATAATCACATATTGAAGATAATATTTCAAAGTACACATAAATTGACTAGGCATCTCTAAATAAGACAAATTGCGACATTAATTAGGAATTTTTACTTAATTGAAATTTGAAAGAATTATTAATTAAATTAATTACATTGAAAGTAACAAAATTATAATTTATATAATATATTATTAATATTAATTTTTAGATAAAATATATTTTTATGCATTTTTTTAATATAATAGAGGCATCAAAAATAATATTTAAATATATAAATTTTTGCTTAATATAATTTAGATTATAATATATTAAAATAACTTTTATTCTTATTTTGCCCAAATTCGGCAAACTCTGAGAAGTAAGCACTGAGGCAATACTGAGCTCTCTCAAGTTCCGAATTCCTGGACCGAAAAACACGACCCTTCACGTGCCGTGCTGTAGCCGGGACCCATGCATGTAGCCATTCCTGTAGCTACACCCGGTTCAGCGCTACAACGGGTCCACCGCATTGACTCGTACGTACTTCTCATCTCACGATATGATGGAAAAAAAGTAGGAGAGCCGACAAAATGGAGGAGGATGAGGGAGAAAGTCATCATGAGTTTTTCTGACCTTCATAAAAGAGAGAGAGAAGAGAAGAGGAGAGAGAAAGATGAGAGAGAAAGAGATGAAGAGAGAGAAAGTTGTGTGTATTGGGCGGCAAAACTGGTGCTGCTGTCTCTATTTATTGTGGGCTTTTAATTGAGCTTTCTTTATTAGTTAGCATCGAATGGGTGATATAAATCTCAGATTGTGTAATTATTAGCTTAAATTTCTTCCATTCTTCGAAGTACTTAAATTATTATATAATTTCACTAATGCTGATTAGTTTTAGTTTTGCCTCTTTGGAAAGTGTGAGCCTCCAAATTGTGATGATTAATTGTGTTATTTATGGTTGAAAATATCTTTCACACCATAAATTTTACTCCAATTTATAATTACGGGCGGGATAAAGAATGTCATCGGGAGATCCGGAGATCATCAAAATGCGTCACATCAGTGGTACCAAGCTATACCGAGCACATGGGTGATGTGGCGCATTCTTCTACTTGGTCTTCGGAAGACGTTCGGTATACGCACAGAATAATTAATATAATGAAAGGTTAAGGTTTCGTTTGGGACAACTTTTTTATTGTTCTCTAAAATGACTTTTTAGTACAAAAATTTCTAATTGAAGATATCTTTTAACTAAAAAGTTGCTTTAGAAAGCATTAAGAAAGTTGTCCCAAACGGAGCCTCATTCAACGTGAGTGAGAAAAATGTTTGAGCATAGTTTGAATTGTATTTTTTCCATTTGTATCTTTTTCGGAATTGATTTATTTGAATTATGTTATGTATACAATTGAATGCTCTAATTATACCGATAGAGTCATATTATACTTTTAACGGGACACAATGGAGAAAAAAGATTCATTTAACTGACTCCACGTAGTGGGAAAAATGATTGATGTTGTTGTTGTTGTTGTTGTATTCAAATAGTTTAAAAAAAATTTAATCAATTGAAGACATTATTAGGAGCTAGATGCTCCTAAGGACTTCTAGAGCATGTTTGAATTAGCACCATTAATGTCTTTTATTTGTATATTCTCTTCTCAATCTTATTATTACTATAAGAACATTCTAAATGCTTAGATTTAATTATTTATTAAAGTAATATCATTCTTGTAATTATCAATATAAACATCTACTTTGCACTTTGTTATACATATCATATAACATAATATAGTTCATGGATTACTCTTTTTATATCTACCTTATCATATATTGTGCTATATCTATTGTGATTGCTCTTCTCCACATCAACAATTGTTATTCTTAATATATCAACTACTATTATAGTTGTTTTAATTATTATGTTCGAATGTTGTTCGAACTTTGTTCAAATGGATTAAACGATGATTTGAATCATCTTCGATCAAAATCTTTTTAAATATTGTTCAAAACTTATGTGAATCAATGATGATTGACATATTTTGCATACGTAATCTACTTTAAAAAAATAGGAAAAATTATTCTGAGCGGACACCAAACGGTTCGGAGACCAATCAGAACGTGATGGACGCATTTTGCATCCGGCGCTGAGCACCAGTACCAAGCAAAAAAGTGATGGGCACATTTTTGTTGGTTTCTGAATCCCATGATTCCCATCCGGAGTCCACACATTTTTTTTTTCGAAACTAGAGATTTTAGTTTTAATTGAACTTTTTTCAACATATTTCTTGAATTTCGACTATCATAAGGCAAGTAATGTCAATTTTCTTTAAATAAATTATGTAAAATTTTAACACTTGTGTGCAATATCAATACTTTCAAAATGAAATTTTCTATTTCTTCTTCTTTTACATATTGGGAATTAAAATTTAAAATATTAAATCTTTATCAAAGCTAAAATATGTTTTTTTTTTCAAACCAAATATTTAATAAAATTAAAACATAATATATATAATAAAATCAATTAGATAAATATGAATTTGTTCTGCTTAAAAAAAATCATAATTTATAAAGAACCTCTTTTAATTTTTTTCTTTCCTATTATGTATAAAAATCAAAGAAAGCGAGAGAGAGAGAGAGAGAGAGAGAGAGAGAGGGTTCATTATTCGAGAGAAGAGTTAAAGCTATGAGAAGGAAGAAAGAAGGAAAAGGGGCTTATCGAGCTCTGCCAAGACGTTGCAGAGAAGCAGCGTTGGGAGACAAAATGGCAAAATCAGGACTGTGAAGAAGAAGAAAGAAGGATACGTCTCTGTCTTGTATCTAATGCTATTATTCAGACGCCACCACAAAGATACTGTTTACTATCTTTAGATAAAGATATTCTAGAGAGAGAAAGAACAGATACACTTCATGAAAATATTTATTCACCACCATACACAAATTTTTCTCTCCAGTTGAATATACTAACCAGAAATCATAATCTTTCATTAAAAACCGTAGCTACAGCTTTCTTACAAGAACAGAAATATTTTTCAAAATTGAATCAAATGACCGTTTCCCCTACTGCTTTTTTGCTCTTAAATGATCATTTCATCCAATTTTGAACCATTTTTTCAGATAGAATAACATTCAGGATTTCGTTTGAGACGACTTTCTTCTCTATGCTTCTTAAAACAGCTTTTTTTACCGGAAAGAAAGCTGCTTTATGAAAGAAAGCCGTCCAAGCCTCAATCACACATTAGAAACGAAAAAAAAAAAAAACCTTACAGCTGATCCCAGTATACGTACAGGTGAACTATGCACAAGAAGAGGTAAACCCAATAAGATCAACAATAGAACATAAGCTTCTTCACACTATCTCTAATCTTTGGCAAGGGCTCAGCTTTAGGAGGAGCAGTTCTACAGATTGTAGTGCTGTGCTTTACTTTCTGGCAATCCGCTCTCTCAAGATATAATCTTCCTCTATAAGCAGCTAAATGAGCATAATAAGCAGGTGGAACAAGAGAAACTGGTTTAGTACATCTCACAAATGTGTAACATAAATCATGTATAAGCTTCTGAAACTCATCAGATTTGAATTTATTCTCATCCCACAACACATGGTAATGTGTTGGCCTACTTGTTCCTTTCATCCCCCAATGGCTACAAAGATAGAAATCAAATTCTCTTGGATGAGTTATGACAGTATCCACGACTGTTCCAGGTGGGATATTCTCATCACCAAAATGAACTTTTTGATTCATAAAAAGTCTAGTATGGTGTCTCTTCTGAACCACTGCAAAGGTTATTGAAGGTTTGTAATCATGGAACTTTGAACAAGCCATCTGAATTGCTCTCAATTCATCTTTCAAAACCTTCTGAAACTGCGTCTCGCTGACGCCGTCTCTGAAGAAGATGATCTTGGTAGGAAGCTTGTGAACCGAGGCCGCGAAATCTTCGAGCAATTCAAATACCATTTGCTCGAGTTCTTCGATGATTTCTTGTCGGTGGGTCTGTGATCTCATTCTGGGAATGTATTTGTTTGCTGCAGGCCAGTTCATGCTGGCCACAACAGCAGCAACTGATGGGCTTGAATCATCTAATGGATGTGGGTGTGTTACATCTGCACCCATGAAGATTGCGGGTTCATCGTCGTCGAAAATTCTTGGAAATTGACAGGGAATGGTGTTGAAAAGAGCCATATTGCTTCCTCCTAGTTTAGCATTGATTTTAAGAGCTAGATTTGCAAGGAATTGGGAGCTGAGTTTAGCTAGATTGGAATATAAGCAGCACTGACTCACAACACCAATGCCAGTTTCAGCAATTCTTTTCAGATCTGCATATCCTTTGTGTTTCTTCTCCATCACAAAGATCATAAATTGGAGATTTCCTGAAGAAGCTTCATGAATTTTTCTAAGCTTGGAATCTAAAGCTGCCACATTGTTCAGAATCTTCATCTGCTCAAATAAAGGGGTGATGATAGTGTTCTTGTTCAACATTATACCGGATTGTTCGCATCGATGAGAGAGCTGGTTAATGAAATTGGGAATGGAGGACCTCTGTTCTGAGGTGCCACCAAAGCTTATCAAAGCCCATCTTTTTATCTGAGATCCCTCGGCGACATGGCTGTTGATAAAATTCCACTGTCGATCTTGCCGAGTCGGAGTAAGATCCCTTATGTGCCCGCCATCACCGAGTTTTAGCTTGGGAGGTTGGAGGATTCTTCCTTGGAGTTGGGTCATCTCCTTTGAAATGTTAAGCTTGAATTCTTTAGCATAGCAACCACTGCAAAATTTTCTAATTTAGAACTTAGAGCAACTCATCAAAAGCATATAATGTAAAGAAGGAACTTCCAATTCATATAGCATTTTATGATAATGAAGATATAGGACTTTATGTGATCACCTGGTTGGGCCATTTTCTCCTTTGATGATCTTATTGATAATATCTCTTCGTTCTGCTGGTTTTTGACAGCCCATCTTGAAAATCTTTGCAGTCTGATCATCTGAGAGTTTTCCTAGAAACTTCTGTCCATCACAGACCATGCACAGCTCCATGGGAAGATAGCATGGCTTGCTCCTGCTTATCTGCAAACATGGAAGGTTTTTGAATTGTATCTCATAGTTGTAGTGATCCCTATAGTACTCAACTAATGAAAGATCCTTTCCGTCCCTGTCTCTGAACTTCAGATTCTCTGCAACTTCATTTGTCAAACTATAAACTCGATATCTTTGATCTGTTTCCCTATGACATACAAAAATTCTAATGTTTTTCAAAGCTTTCTCAACTTCCTTCTTCTCCTCCTCAGCCAAACGCCTTGTTTTACTCTCAGAAAGATCTTTTAAGGACTTGCAATGTTTCTGTAAGTAAGGAATGATGCCAATGCTCTCATGAAAAGCTGTCACTGAGAAATCCAAGTTGAGTGCTAAGCCTTGCTGAGTCGGTCTAAGACTCTGGAAGAAACCTCTTAATCCCACAGCTCCTCCACCAATGTCTTTAACTCCTCCCATGGAGCTCGAAAACAGAGATCGTCCAATCGATATGCAATTCTCTGCAGGGCTTTCTCGAAGAACGACATCTAAAGCATGGAGATAGTCTTGAGGAAGAGGAACTCCATCCTTTTCATCCTCTTTCAAATACTTATTCAAGTCCTCTCCGCTCAATTTGGAAGCCAATCTGATACTAACTCTAAAAAGCTTAGATTTTGGGCTCGCAAACACATTAACACCATCTCCCTTGTTCAAAGATTGAGATTTGGCCATTGGTAGACTGACAAAAAACTCAATCCTATCATCTTGGAACTCAACAGAGCTATAAAGATTCTTCCTTCCATCAAAGACTGGCATGGCGCCTGCGAGGACATCGGAGTTCTCCATAACAAGCTTACTCTTGATCTTTCGGGCTATTTCCTTCGAGGGCCGCGGCGAAATATCAACATCATAATGAAAAATTGTCTGCTTTGGATCAAATTGGACAAGGAAATGGTTAGCTAGAAGAGAAATTGAAGAGCCTTCATTGCCACCATGGTCTGGTCTTCGAGCCGCCGCCATTGGAGACGCAAGCTTTGTGTCTGCATTTAAAGAAGCTGCTGAATTCATGGCTTTACCTTCCTTTACTGGTAACATACTGGTTTTCGGCTTAATAAGCTCCATATCTGAGTAGGTTCAGCTCAAATGAGAAACTAGCACAACCATTACAAATAAATCAAAGAAACAAAATGCAATTTTAGCAGTTTTTTTTTTTCTGAAAAATGTAAAAAGTTCACACCTTGCTTAAAAAATTAAATAAATAAATCCAAACAGTGGTTGATATATGGCCAAAAAAGTTCCAGGAATCAAATTACATGTTTATCGTAGGGAAAATAAAAATTAAAAAAGTAAACTTCGAACAGAACTGAAAAAAAAAAGAGGCTAGTGGATAGGTAGACTACAACCTGAAACAAAAAATAAAAATTAAAAGCAAGGAAGAAGCGCCGAACCTTGAGGAATGGGCAGTAATGCAATTTCAGCATCTGAAGATCCAGACCGAGGAGGCTTTTGAGGCCGGAAGTTCTTCTGATACTGAACTTTTGATCTGGGAAAAGTAAGATGAGGAAGAGATGGAGTTGGCGGTATGAAGAGAAGCAAAGGCGGTGTGATAGGAAGAGGAAGAAGAGCAGGGTGAGCTTGGTATCCTCTATGCAAGTAGAATCTCTCATGAAGAGGAAATTGAGCAGTGTTGCAGAGCTCCATTAGAGTGTTTGGTTGAGTCCTCCTTCCTCTCAAAGGATTGCACTTTCTGCTACCTTTCTTCACATCTTTAGCTTCATCCATGCTTTCTTTCTCAACCTTTGTCTTTCTCTCTCTAGAGGGAGGGACAAAGAGTATGTGGGCAGATATGAGAAGCTCAGGACAAATGAAGCAGAAGGGATTGTTATTATTATGCTGACAAAAGGAGGAAAAGGAGAAGATAGGATAGTAGATATGTTGGGTTTAAACTTAAAGTTTCCTTCTTCCTGATGCTTCTGTTGCCCACTGTTCTAAATTCCTCAAAAGTAGTATGGGATTTATGGAAGAAGTGAATAGCAAAGGGACATAAAGCCAAGAAAGGAGTTTGAAATAGGCTGGCTTCTCTAGGAGTTCAATATTGATCAATGGAGTATATTTATTTATTATTATTATTATTAATTATTATGGCTCATCTATATGCAATTGCATGGTTTTCATGTAATTATTGATGAGATATAATATATTATATGGAGAAGGATAATATAGGGAAAGGTGGTGGATCAATATTTTATCTTCTACTATTTATATCATAAATGTATAAAGCATTTCAATATACATTATCCTCCATAGTGATTAGAATAAAAAATATATATTTTTTTTCAATAAGCTCTTCTATGTTGTAATATGTTTAAACTTATGAAATTTTTAATTATTTTAATTAGACAAATCTATAAATTTAACAATTTAACATTTTACATTTGTAATATTTTTTAGTATATAATATGGCTGTCTAAGTTGGGTCATGGGTCAGGTTCGAAACTGATCCGACACTGTTCGACCTGATCAGAGCCTAATCCTTTTTTGCAAAAGGGTTGATTTTTTGGACCTGAACCCGACCCGCTTCAGATATGTTTTGCTAAAATTAGTTATCTAGTCTAAGATAACTTTTAGAGTGATTGTTAGAGATGCTTAGTTAAGCATTTATATGATGACCATATGTTGAAAGCATTCAATCATTATTATTGATAACAAATAATGATATTTCTCTCATTTCCATCAATGTCTCACACATTAGCAAGAAAAAAAAAACAAAATAGAATGGTGCAAAATGAAGAAGAGATTGTGAGGAGCATTTTAATTTCTTAATGTGAACCAAAACATTTTTTTTTAAACTATTCCTTTAGATTATCACTATGTAATGAGGTAATAGACTAAAATTGTATTGTAACAATATTAAATGTTATGATGTATGAAGATGAAAACCCCTTCAAACAATATTATTCAAGAACACACCCTCAAATAATATCATTGAAATTTATATTATTATCATGAGGAGCTCTCTTAATACATTCCATTTGTTCACCAATGAGGTCATGAACTCTATGCAATATGTAAACATTGTAAGGAGTGTTATAAGGGCTTCCACCACCTCATAAAGGCTCTATGATTATAAAAAAAGACATTATTGCACAAATCTTAGTGAGATCCAAAGGCTTCTACCACCTCATAAAAATTTTGATTTCATGAACTAGAAAATTGCATGTTAGTTGGTTCCTGTGGGAAGGGAGGGATGGCCTGCAATGCAATTTGTTATATATACCTTGCCAAATGTCACTTTTTGAACAAAAAACTTCATTGGAGTTTATATATTTTGCTTAATGGATTGCCATTGATCTTATCAATAGCTTGCTTGAATTAACCATAAAGTATGCTTTGTCACCTTTGGGATTCTCTCTCTCTCTCTCTCTCTCTCTCTCTCTCTCCCCTTCATATTTATTTCCAACTTCATTTTCATTTTGATAGTATTCAAATATATCTATTTTATAGTAGGTATTATTTTTATAATTAATTAATGTAATAGACATTTTCATTACTTCTCCTATTTTTCTATAGAGAGAGAGAGAGAGAGAGAGAGAGAGAGAGAATAATGGCATGGAAACTTGGCCGAGGCTTCCAAGATAGTCATAGATTGATAAAATAGAGGAATCCAATCAATTATACATTTATATATATAACCTTGACCTCGCATTCAATAATTCATTGCAATATATGAAATGTTTGATTAATATTTTATTTGCAAAATATTTAAATGCTCATGTAAATTATGTAAAGTATTGTCCAATTTCCACAAATAAGCCAAACAATTTCTCTTAATTTAAGAAAAGAAGCAAAATTCTTATCGTCAGTTGAAAATTAGTCATTGATATATGCAAATTTTAGTTTATTCTATTTGCTCATCATCGCATGAAATGCCAAATGATCGTTCAATTAAGAACTTTTTGCTTTTAAATATGGATTTTAGTTATTATCGATGGATCGATTTCAGTTGAAATGGATGTGAAATTTATTTTATGGGAAGGGAGGCATAAGGGGCCGGAATCCATAGAGATTCCGTCAGTGTCAGGGCATTTAGCTATATGTATCTGTACTATTTTCTATATCTGTTCTGTTCTGTACGAAATTGTGATTATGATATGATATGATCCGTACGATTCTGATTTCTGATTCTGACTCTGTTGATTTGTTCTGTTCTGATACGATCTGTACGACTCTGATGTGATTTGATACCTGTCCGTAAGTTTTGATTTCCAATTCTGTTCCGATTTCTGATCTGATTTCTGTCCGATGAATTTGGTTCTGTTTTCTGAGAATTTAGATTGGTGGTTTGTTGCTTTGCTGAGCTGTTGAGCTCACCCTTGCTTTCTGGTGGTTTTCAGGTTCTGGGAAGGGCAAGGAAGTTCAGGACTAGGTTTCAGAGTCTGATCAGATTATGTACTTTTGTACTTTTGATTTTTGTACAGTCATGGCTTTTCTGTTCTGTCTTTCTTTCTGTTGAAAGCCATGTACTGTTCTGTAGATGATTATTTTGAGGAAATGAAAAGATAGATGTTTTGTTCCGCTGCATTTGATGTTTTTAGTAGCTCTGTTGTTCTGTGTGCTTCTGTTGAGTTAAGAATTTGAAAGATCAGTTCAGTAACCTAATCCAAAGCCAGATCCTGGTTAAGAAAGGTCTCTCGTCGCGATCCGGCTCGGGCGGGATCCGTCCCCGTCGGGTCGGGTCGTGACAGGGGCAATTGCGTAAAAACTCATATAGACAACCTAAAAAGCCATATAATAAAAAAAAATTAATTTTTTTAGGGGGGTCAATTGCCCCCCCTCAATACCATGGGGTTCCGCCCTGCAACCCTCCATGGTCCAATGTAGGATGAGGCCATCCCACATGACATCATTCATGGCAAGGGTCCCATCCTTTTGTATTGCAAATGTGATTAGCATTGACTTTATGGAGTGCATCTTTGTGGGCAACATTGAGAGTCTGAGTAAGGAAAAGTGGTTATGTGCGATGTTCGGACGCGTCCGAAGGTCAATTCGGATGCGCCACATCACCCAATGCACAATGTGTTGCACAATGCATTGGATGACGTGGTACGTCTGGATTGCCTTCGGATGAATTCAAACACCACACAGAAATAATCTCTCATGAGTGAGAGGGCTCATAAGGACTCTCCCCAAGTATTCCTTCATAATGGTTGCCTCATATGAAGGCCATGAGCACCCCTAAAATACAAAGAAAAAATTGTTTTAGCTATGATGTATGATGTTATGCAAATAGATATAATAATTCATGTGAATTAAATTAACTTAGTGCATTGAACACAACATCTTTGTGTAAATTATATAAATTAGAACTTCTTCACATTTACTTATATAGAGGGTGAAAAGAAGATAATAATATAAATTATTGATATGACATTGTCACTTGCAAATGTAAAACTAAGACATTTTTTTTCAAAATTTTCACTCTTTTTTGAATAAAATATAGAAACTAAACACTTCATTTGACGTTAGCCAATTGTAAGACATTTTGATCACTATTATTTGGGACAACTTTATTGCTGCTTTCTAAAATAGTTTTTCATTATAAAAATTTTAATTCTAAAATTTTTTGCACTAAAGAGTTGCTTTAAAAAACAATACAAAAATTGTCCCAAACAAAGTCTAATTTATGCCCCAAAATAGTACGTAAGAGTTGTCTCATTAGCATATAGATCTATTTAGTGCATAAGATGAGAAATAAATTTTCATTATTATCTATTTAAAAATTCAAAATAAATATATATTTTTGGGTTAACCCATTGACCCATTAACCCATTTCACATTTGTCAACTAATATTTCTTCGAATTATATATGAAGAAAATTATAAATACTTTCTTGCTTTGAGAAAAAAAATAAAATTTTATAGCTTTTGTTGATCTAAATTATGTAAATAATAGTTGTCACATCATGATAAAAATGAAAATTAAAATATTGATTATTGTCACTATATATTTCATGCTAATTTTGTGTACTATTAATTTTTATTAAGAACCTAGCTTGAATATGGTCTTCATTCTAATTTATAATTTATGTTAAAATGAAATTAATTAAAATTGGCTTGCCTAACACTTTCAAAGAAAAAAATTTCATTACATATGCCTATAAATGAAAACCCTAAGAAGAATGAAAATGTTATTTATAATAAAAAAGCTCAAGGTCTGTTGAATTCAAATCTATCAGTGGATTATATCAGAATCTTGCTTGCAAAACAAATGGAGAAGAAGGCAGAGGCAGAGACACAGAATTTAGGGTTTTAATATGAGAACAGGCTTTGGGATTACAAGAGTTTAGGTGTTTATGTGTAAGAGAGCTTAATCAGATTTATTTTTTTATTAATCAAAATTCAAATCTAAATCTTATCGGACTAATTAATTAATTCAATTTTAGATGTTTATGCCAATAAATATTTTTTATAAGATAATGGAAACTAATTTTAGATATTGTTCAGTTAACCGAACTAAAAGCCTTTTTGCTTCTTGTTTTATTTGATTTGTTTATGTTATTAACATTAACTGATTTTGATTAGTACTAATCATGCTTAGTTTTTTGTCTTATTGTTGTATGTATATGGAGTAGGGGGGTATAAATATTCTAATTGTGTATGTGTGGAGGCAGATTTGTTGTATTTGTTTTTCAAAGGAAAATTTGTTTCCAATCTTCTTTTATATACATATATGATATAGCCAAAATTGCATAGATTCTATTGAGATTAAGCCTTTGTTTATGACAACTTTTTTTTATGCTTTCTAAAACAGTTTTCTAGTATAATTTTTTTTACTTAAAAGATATTTTAAAAACCAGTAAGAATACTATCTCAAACGAAGCCTAGCTCAGCCGACTAATAGGAGTTGACATATGGGGTATATGAATTATGAAATTAAAGTAGTCAAAAGACAAGGGTTCATTGAACCTAGGGTTAACGAGGAGTCGCCGTTGTTATTTGAATTCAACATATTGAAGGGACAGTAGTTGGACGATGAGAGTTGAATGATCATAAGTAGGCTATAGTTACTGAAGAATCGTAGTCATGTGATGGTGGTCGGAGGAATATAATTGGGTGATGATGGAAAATCGTAATAGGGGAAGAATGGTGGGACGACCATAACCTAGTGATAATGGTTGAATGATCAAGCAGTCAGAGGTTCGTTGTTTAATGATGATGGTTAGAGCACTATAATCAAGTAATGGTGGATGGTGAACTATAGTTAGGTGATGATAGTTGGTTGAAAGGCCAAAGTCTATCAACAAGGGTATGAAAACTATTGTTGAGGAATGTTTTGACAAAGAAGTTTTGGTGGTGGTTTGACGATGAAGCCCTAGTGGTGGTCTGATGAAGGCAATTAAGCGATCGTCCTAAGACAACAATAAGACGATGGTCCTAAAATGACAGTTGGATGACAACGTTGGTCAAAAGGATGGTATGATGGTGGCAGTCGGGCAATGGTTTGATGGTGACAGTCAACTAGTGGTTTAACGATGGTGCTTAAATGGAGCTTTAGGACTCTTCAAGTCTCAAAGCTCTCATAAATTTCAAGCTAAGGTTTAAGCACCTTTCATGTAGAGATTGGCAACCTATTTACCTAATTTTGAAAATGGTATGCCCAAAAAATATAACCAAGATATGGAACAATACTCCATCCAACAACTCTTTTTGATTCCCTCAATCTCTGATCATTCTTTAAGCATTTAAATACCTTCATGATATTGGATTAGATTATTTTGGACTCGTCGAACTTGCTTTGTCGAGATGCTCTCGATTTAACTATAAGCATGCAAGACTTATAAATCATTTGGTCATTCAATTAGTACGTTGAAGTTTTTTACTATGCTTCAAGTGCTTGATCTGAGCTCATTCAGACTCGGATCAAACCACTTTCTATCATTTAGTTCGTTTCACTAAGATACTCATTTTGACTATAAATTTGCTAAAATTAAAATATGGGCGTTAGGTAATGCTCGTCAAGAATCATAAGAAGACATGAAAGACAAAAAACTCAAGGATAGCTTGAGAGTACAGTTTAGTTCCACTTGCAACTTGTATTGTCTTTTGTAGGTTTGTTATAGAATTTGTTGAATGTCATCTTCATTATCCTCGTCATCATACATATCTAATTATTGTAAGTCAATTCATAATTATTTATTTTTCTTCTATTGTCTTTGTTTGGCATTATTTGAGACAACAATTTCCATTTTCTTACATATAATATATCATAATTTTCATCCTAATCTTTTATTTTGTTTTTTAAAATAATTTTATATCAATTTTATTTGAAAATTTGTTAAGATTATCCATTTTTATAATTTGTTTTTAGTTTTATCATATATTTATCATATATTACTCTAAATTGATATCATCAAAGCTTAGGAAATTATTTGATTGGATATATTTAAATTTTATATATTTTGAAATTGCATTACACTTTGACTATATGCATGTTAGAAATACATAAATTATTTAATCGAACACTTTGATATTAGACATAAAAAATAAAAAATTACATGAAAAATTAATAATAAAGACTTTGATATATGAAAGAGATCTATGCAATTTAAATATTTTTAATAACTTTGTAATTAAATTCTTAAATTCTAATTTAGTTTAAAATGTTTTATATTAACATTTATTAAAAGAGCCGGCTCACAAGGTAATAAGTTGGGTCATGATTAGCTCAAATTTGGTTCGTCTGCTCACAAGTTAAATTATTTTTTTTTTAATTTTACTTTTGATATAAAAATTATTTTAAAAAGTTAAAATATATTATGTAATGCTAATTTAAACTTAATTTTTAAATAAATTTTAAGTTAATCGAGTACCTCAAAGAGCTTACAAGCTCAACCAGGTTCAGCCCGAGCTCCAACTCTTATATGAGCTCGAACTCATGACTATTTAAATTTGACTTGTGAAGTCGTTAAAAAAGTCTAATTCAAGCTGACTCGTAAGATATATATTAATTCATAAGTTTTGAATTTCAAATCTTTTAGTTAATAATCAAAGCTCGCAACTAATCGAACAAGATAGGCTTAATTATTCTGTGCAGATGTCGAACATCGTTTGGACTTTGGAGACCAATCAGAATGAGCCACATCACCCCTTCTCTCGATACCGTGGCTTAGTACTACTCGACACCGCTCAGTATTGCAGCTCGATAATACTGACGTGTCACATTTTGATTAATCTCCGAATAGCTTCCACATAAAATAAATTCTGACAATATAGGCTGCTTAATGTTCAGTATTTACATTTACGGTCAAAAACAGAAATAGTGAAAACTGAACAAAATATTATAATTGAGTAATGCAACGACTACTAACAACTTATAAATATAATACATTTTCTTTTTCGCTTAATAGATACATGAATGATAGTTGACATTTATGATAGGGACAGGTGGGCCCACCATAGTTTGACCAACTCTTTATTTTTCTCCTGCAAAAGGGACTAAATATATGTTATTATATAAATTTTTTATTTATTAAAATGCAAATCTTTGAAAGCGCCAAAGTACTCAATTAACTAACATTTTTATGCTTTGAATTTTATTTAAAATTTAGGTTTCTATTTCTAAAATATTTTTTTTAGTAAAACAATTTTAATAATAAAAAATTATTTTATGAAGGAGTTAAAAAGTTGTCTCAAATAAAAATTTGCTTTAATTCCACCAATTTTTTGCTTATGGATAATTATCACTTGGCTCCTTTAATGTTTAAATATTATGTAATCACAAGAAATTTGACAAAATTTTAAATCTTGTTAGGTTAATTTTTTCATAGTTTCTATTATTTTAATATTAAAATTACATATTTGCACTTAAATTATATGATATATCGATATTTTATGAAAATAAAATTATATAAAAATCTAAACACATAAGTAATATATAAAATGTTATCTAAAATATATGAAAGCAATAGAAAATATATTTAAAAAGTATTATTTAAAGAGATTTAATAGTTTGTTAAACCTCAAGAAATTATACAATTATTAATTAAAATTTATTAGAAATGATGATAATTATCTCCAACACCATAGCCCATAAAATATACAAAAGGATGCATATTTATTACACTGCAATATGAACAAACCTAAGATAATAATAATAATAATAATAATAATAATAATAATAATAATAATAATAATAATAATAATAATAATAATAATAATAATAATAACAATACTACAACAACTTCAAGCTTTAATCCCACTACGTGGGATTAGCTACATGAATTCTTTTTCTCCATTGTGTCATGTTAACATTCAAATTCTCATTTAAATTTAATTAAAAAAAATGTTATTTCTAATATTTTCTAGCAAAGACTAGGCCAAATCCAATATACATACTCTCCTAATCGGGTCATGGGAAGGCTGACTTTTTTTGTTCAAGCCATGTAAGGTAACTCTCTCTAATCTTATATGCCTCTAGCATTATTCCAACCTTTCAAGTATATACTCATTTCAAATACTATCTCTAAGAGTGAAGCCACTCATCCAGATTCCACGTGAACATTCTAATATATGCAACACTTAATTTTATGTTTCTCTTTTAATAGCCAATATTTTGTAACGTTGCAGATCTCAATACCATCTTATACACTTTTTTCTTAAGTTTGAGAGGTACTTTTCTTTCGCATAAAGGGCCTAATGCATTCCTTTACTTCAACCATCCAACTTGAATTTTACTAATAATATCCTCATCTATTTCAACATCACTTTGAACAATTGATCCAAGATATCTAAAATATGTACTCTTATTAACGACTTAATCTCCTCCTACTAAAATTACACTCAGTGTAGAAGTTTTAGATATACTCAAACGAAAACCTTTAGCATTTAAAAGTTGACCTCCATAATTCAAGTTTTCTTTTAACTCCCTCTCTAGTCTAATAAAAAAAGAAGAATATAATTAACAAAAAGCATACACCAAGATACGTCCCCTTATAACTGTCTAGTAAGAATTCATGACTAAAGAAAAAAAGATACAAACTTAAAGCTAGTCTTTGATGTAATCCAACTGAACTAAGAAAATATATGGTCAAACCACCTTGTGTTTGAATAGAAGTAACTCCTTTCTTTCTTATAACAATCCTGAGCACTTCTCTCGGAACCTTATCACATGCTTTATATAAACTAATGAATGTCATATGTTAGTTATCCCTAATCTCTTTATACTTCAACATCAAACCTCTGAGCAAATGTATAGCTTCCATAGCAGACCTAGTCGTATGAATCCACGTTGATTTTGAGAAACATTAGTATTACATCATAATCTATGCTCTATGCTCAATTACTCTCTTTCATAATTTTAATGTATGACACATTAGCTTAATTCCTCTATAAGTTACACACTCTTGTGCATCACCATTATTCTTAAAAATACAAAAAACGAACTCTTTCTCCATCTGACATCTTTTTAGTCTTCAAAATAATATTAAGGAGTTTAGTAAACCAAGAAATTATTTGATCTCTTAAGCATTTCCACACTTTTATTAGGATATATATCATCTAAGGCCTATTGTTTTTCTATATTTTATTTTCTTTAAAGTCTCGCTAACTTCAATTTTACTAATACGACAATAAAAATAAAAATCTCTATTTTCATTCAGGATGCTAGGGTTCCTAAATTCAATTGCATTCTCACAACTTTCATTGAAAACTATATTGAAATTCCTCTAAGAAAAATGTTTTTAGATCTTCGTCACTTGAACTAAAATCTTATTTCTATCTCTTTGCTTAACTAACTTATACATATTTCTTTCGTCCTTCTTAGCATCTAATATATTATATAAATCATGAAAAACTAAATTATTTGCATCACAAATTATTTTCTTGGACTCCATATGAGCCTCTCTATATATATCTATCCCAAATTTTTATTTTTTTACATCTAAATCGATCTTTATAACAAAACTTTTTATTTTTTATCTTTTTTTTACACATTTTAATTCCATCACCAACAATATTTTCTATTTGGAGTTTCTCCTTTTGATTCTCTAAACACATACTTTATAATCTTCTTAATCTCACTGACTATTTTTTCTCATATAATATTAACTTTCTCATGAATAACACAATTCTTAAAGATATTGAATCTTAATCTAAAAAATAATTTTATTAGCGTTTTTTAAATACCCTCATCTAATTCTAGAATAATATTTACTATATTTTTTTTATTTTACACTCCTTCAACTTTAAGTACAAAATTAATAAGTGATGTTGACTACATAAACTTTCACTTGAAAGTTAAAATGACTTTACAATTATTATAATCTAAATTATCTATTTTTCTTATAAAAAAACACTTAATCTAAGTTTTGTTATATCAATTCTTATAAGTTATGAGATGTTCTTTTATTTTCTTAAATAAAGTAATAACAAAATACAAAAATATAATATAATCCTACAACCTTCATTAGTCGCTCCAAATTCAGTCACAATAAATATTTTTAAAATCTTCTAACACTCTACCAACATATACATTTTAAATCTCCTTCAATAAAAATTTTTTCTTCAAGAAGTATCATCAGCATTAATTCTTTTTCATTCATTACAAAAATTTATTTTTGAACACATCCAAAACTATTTAAGAAGCATAAACACTTACAACATTAATAATCTCAATATCAACAATAATCTTTAAAGATATAATTATATATCAAATCTTATTAATTTCTATAACATTATGCTTCAAACTCTTATTAATAATCACACTTATATCATAATACGAACAAAGCCTAAAATAATAATAATAATAATAATAATAATAATAATAATAATAATAATAATAATAATAATAATAATAATAATAATAATAATAATATATATATACCCACTATTATGCTTGTATTTACCATTGTGCAATTGTGAACATCAATGTTGACTGAATTAGGTCAGCAAAACTCTTTCTCTTTGCATCTCTTCTACACTTAGGCCTCAGGTTAGCAATGCTTGCAGCAAAGTGATGGAAAATCACCATGAAATTTTTTTAGATTAATATAATATTTGATATTGATGTTAAAATGTGTGATTAAATTATAATGATTTCTTATCTGTCTAACATTATTGCAAATATATAAATATATATTACCAATCAATCACCTTCTTCCACATCATCAAGTTGCCATAATCTTTATTCCTGCAGGCTCTATCTAACAATATACATAAAAAAAAATTAAAAAACAATATAACAACATCCCATAAAAGTTCAATCAATTCATTTTGCATAGCAATTTTCTTATAATTATCGTACTCGAATAAGATAGTTGAAAGCTCATTTTCATCAAAAAATTTACCAAAAAATAGCTAAAAAAGCTATAATCTGTAAAATAAAGCTTCATTTGAGATGACTTTCTTATTGCTTCTTAAAACAATTTTATAAAAATCGCTTTAAGAAGCAGTAAGAAAACAATCTCAAATGAAGTCTAAAGCTGTTCAAGAAAAACCAGCTCAAACACAACCTTGAAAAATAAGAAGTGAAATGAGTTCAATATCATCAACATTGCCTCCACATATGAAAAGATAAAGATGAAACAAATATCAAAGAAAATCCAAAACAGATTTAGGCTTCGTTTGGGACCGCTTTTTTATTGCTTCTTAAAACGGAGTTTTAGTTAAAGAATTAAAAATTTTGTACTAAAACTCCGTTTTAAGAAACAATAAAAAAATCGTCCCAAACGAAACCTTAAAACAAATTCATAATTTTTTTCTATGCATAGCAGGCTCATAAGATCTGTGTGCATATCAAACCAAACAAAACACAACTTTCAAAGAGAGAAAACTAAAGCACAGCCAAACACTATAAAGCCACTTAAATAAAGTTTTAGAAAGGTACAGCAAGCAAGAAAGTTCAATGCCCAATAGTACAAAACATGCTACTAGCCTTAAAGTAGAATATTTCAGATTGGATAAAGATTTTACCTTCAGAAGTCGCATTCAATAGAAGCAGATAGATTAAAGCAAGCAAACTACTGTGAGTAGAAAAGAGGCTATTTTATTCACAGGAATATAAAGCTTTATCCATAAAATTTTACTGCAAAATTGAAGAAATAAACAACAACAACATGAAACCTTTGTCCCACTACATGGAGTTGGTTACATGATCTTTTTTCTCTATTATGTCATGTTAAAAGTCAAATTCTCATTTAAATCTAATAAAAAAAGATCATTTCTCATATTTTCTAACCAAGTCTTTTTAGGTTTACCTCTATATTTCTTAACATAAGTCAAATATAATACATCTACTTTCCTAACCGGGTCATTGGAAGGTTGTCGTTTTATGTGACGGCGACTCTCACCAATCTTATTTTCCACTGGCGCTACTCCAACCTTTTCACGTATATCCAAAACACTGTAGTTGCCAGGTCCCAAGTCCTGGATGAGAAAAGTGGAGGGTTGCGCTAGGTAATCGACAACCAACGTAAAACTTGTCGAATTATCCTGACATGAATACTTTAAAAAAATTGTGTTAATTGAAGAAATAAACAATTAAAAAAGAGAGAGGAAATGATAACTATGAAAGAAGGAAATTATAGATATTTTTTAAAATAAATTAATGGTGGTCTGAATGTTAATGTTAGGAAAATTGTCAGTACAAACAAGGAAATGGTTGTTGAGTAATATCCAGAAGATAAAACAAAGTAGCTCATGAAAGTGTTGTTGAGTACTGAGTCAACCAATGTTGTAGAAGTATGGACATTTAAAGAATGCATTTTGTCTGCTAAAACTTAATTAATATAAAGAGAGAAGAAAGAATGAAAGAATGAATGGTGACATATAATTAAGCATGATAATTATCAACAGATTAGTATGAAAAATTCTTATCAGATGAGATAAAACCATCAACATCTTCATTGAACTTATCTAAACTGTTTGGGTAAGCTTTGTGAACCATTCTTCTTCTGAAAGATGAATAGTTCTATTTGGAGCAGGTCAAATGAATCTTTTTATATGTTGATGGTGACAGGCCTCTTTATCTTATGTTATGGTAGATTAATTAAGGGAATTGACTCTCCTTATTGTGATGTATAAGGCAGGTGAGATTCATATCATAGATCAAAATTATCAAAGGGAGCAGAAGCTGGAACTAATCATTATTGTTCCTTAAAGGTCAAACTCTCAGATGCCCACATGTTTTATGGGTTCCCTGAATGATATGAATAACATGAACAACAGAACAAGTATATGAACGAGACAGACTTCAATATCCAATTATTACAATTATTGGGGTTCGGTGTTGCAGGAGTTTCATTAGGGGGTCAACAGGTCGGGTTCGGGTCGAACCCGACTTGACCCGGGCATAAATGAGTTGATCCGAATCCGACCCGTTTAGCTAAATGGGTCAAGATTTCTAACATGGATCTGACCCGCACAGGTTGCCAGGTTGACCCAACCCGACCAGCAAACCCACGGGCGCAGTTGCTGAATGCCGAGTCGCGTCATCACGCGTAGGGCTTGTCAGCGGATGGCGGAATCAAAATGAGGCGGAGTCGTAGTGAGGCGGGGCTTGACTAGGGATTCACGCAGACCAACTGCGTCTGTGGACGACAGAGTTGGAGTGAGGCGGGGCTTCACCAGTTGACCCGAGTCGGCGGAGCTTCAGCGCGTGACTCAAGAGGCGAGAGCGCTAGCACGGAACGGGTCGACCTGCGGGTTGTCGGGTCAACCTGAACCTGACCCGTTTTTCAAACGGGTCAGAAATCCAAACCCAATACGTTTCACAAATGGGTTGGCCCTAACCCAAATTTTTTCGGATCGGGTTTCGAGTCGTATCAATTTTTGACACTCATGAGTTTCATGACCTTGAAGAAGTTCTCAACTCCCTCTCTACCTAAAATAGGCTATACAACACGAAATTAGTGCACTTAGTTATCTTCAATAGTCCTCTCTGCAACCTTTTTTTTAAAAAAAAAAAGAAAAAAAAGATGAACTACAACCATAAGGATGATTTTTTTAATCTCTTGAATCAAGATGCTTTTAACATATATAATAATAATAAAATTGAAGTAGCTTTGCATGAAGTTGTACCTTATAGCACAATGAGTTCACTAACTTTGTTTACTTTCATGACCACTAATGTGGCTTTACAAACTTTAGGGACTACACACAGTCGAAGACTATGCATCCTACTTCACCAAGAGCACTCAAAGATATAAATTCTTTCAAAGGCTTGATAAATGCATAACTCTCATCAAAGTTTTATAAGTTATGTCAAAAGCTTCATGCATGTTAAACTCTTATCGATGTTTTAATAATACCATCATGAGTCTTCAACATCATTGTACCAACACCAACAATCTTACGTATCACATTATTTCATATATAAATAAAACCTCTAACACCCGACACATACCTAAAAAATAATTTCTTATGAGGACACACATAATATAGACAAGCTAAGTCTAGATCAACTGATCTTAGCATCTAAACTATAGGAAAATCAGCGAAAAATTGTTAAGTTGAATTTAACATTACAGAAAAATCACGTATTACCAACAAATTTTCCGGCGGAAAAATTTTCAAGGGTAAAACAAGTGTCGAAAAAATCAGCTGGGAAAATTTTCCGGTGGAATTTCTCCTCCTGGAAAATTTTCTGGATTTTTTCCTGTTGGAATAAGCCTGTTGAAGCTAACATTCACCACCTTCACATATGCCTGCCTGCGCTGTCCAGACGCCTGACCGCCAACCCGCCCCACACTATCCGGCCGGCCTCCCGCCTCGCTACCAGGACACCTAATCACCAACCCGCCCCACGCCACCCAGCAGTACCGAGTCGCGGTACCAAGCAGTACCGAGACGGGTATCGAGCAGGAGGTGACATAGCGCATTCTGGTTGGTCTCTAGACGTCGTTTAGCGTCTACACAGAATAATTTCTCCTGCAAGAGAGACCATTTTAGTAAGTCTCCCTCTAACCATCAATCCCTCAATCCGCTTATCATTTCCAACACCCTTGAGTTTAGTAACTACATTTTTAGAGGAAAAAAGTAGTGATTTCTTACGTCTCTTATCATACAGCATAGTATTGAGCTCGGTACTGAGCAGTTCCAAGTAGTACCGAGCTCGATACTACTCAGTATTAAACTCTGTACTGCTCGGTACTCATTACTTCATAGTATCGAGCTCAGTATTGCTCGGTACTGTGAAGTTCCGAACATAAGCTGTGTCCGATGTCCGAATACAATAATTTCCCCTTCAAGAGAGACCATTTCAGTAAGTCTCCCTCTAACCATAAATCCCTCACACCCTTGAGTTTAGTAACTACATTTTTAGAGCAAAAAAGTAGCCTCTTATCATACATCATGATGTGAGAAGATACTTGCAAAAGAAAAAAGAATACATGAGTAATAAAGCTAATCTTTATCATCAATTATCATATATTTATTTCTGAAATTCTTAACGATACAATTAAATTCATTTAGATCAGACTTAATTGCAGTTCTTTCTTGCTACTCATATGCACGAGCTCTATCTTTTTTTATTTAAAAGTCTCTAATTTTTAACATTGAGTTCAATTATATTATATATATAATATTTATCAGTAAATAAAACTTGTTAATAAGTTGTGTGTACAAATGTGCTTCAGTTTTATACAATTTTTTTATTGCTCTAACTTCTCAAATAGATGTTCTTAATTATATATGTAATTGTTCTTTGCAATTTTTTTTGCAAACATTGAAATGGATATAGGACCTAGTTGTAGGTGCACTAGTCATGACTACGATAGTAGGTATTCAAGCTAGCTCATTGAGCTTGGGTGTGAAGTGGCGCCCTGCCCCCCTTCGCTCCACGCCTGACTCAGCCCCCTTCACTCACCAGAAGTCCATGAGCCTTTTGTGGGTCCCAGCACCCCATTTCAGATCTATAGGAGGAGAAGGATTAATGGGAGATTATTGGAGAAAAATTTTCACATAAATAAATAGCCGATTTCTATAATTCACTATGTGTTTGTGAATACTCAATTTCTATAATTCATATAGCAATATCACATAAAATTTTCTCAATTATGTATATTCACATCTTCTTCAATTAGGAGAAAGTGATGATTTAAGTGTCTTTCGTTATTTAATAAATTCACTAAATTAGACCCGACCTGTGATTTATAATCATTAATGAACTTCTAAACCTTGTTATTATTGTAGTTAGTGTTTTGATTTGTTTGCCCTATTTGCTTGTTGTTAGAATGTTTGAGCAATGCTTATCTTATTTTCTTTATGTGGAACCAAATGAAACAATTCATCTTATTTTGTTCGTATTGTCACTTGATTTTATTGTTTAGAATTCTAAAAATCGTTCTTATTTGAATAATTTAGTGAGCTCAACGTCATAAGAGTTTTAATCTAAGAAGCTAAAAATTTTTATATTTCTTCCAAAGTTATGGGTATGTAGCCTTTAATATGAGGGGAGCTTTCTTTGAATGCAAAGGGGAAATATGTTTGGAAAATTGTCCAATCATTTATCCTCAATTCTAATGCATAACTTAGGCTATCATTTTGATGGAAAATTTTGAATTTTGTCTTCCATGCATAGAGAGGAGTGACCATTTTTATGAACAATGATTTGAATAAATTAAATGTGAGTGATTTTTAATCTATGATACATATTTTACATAATTTAATAGAAGAGTAAGGCTTCATTTAGGACAGCTTTCTTACTGCTTCTTAAAGCAGCTTTCTCGTTTAAATATTAAAAGTTTTGTACTAGAAAACTGTTTTAAGAAGCAGTAAAAAAATCATCCCAAACGAACCCTAAATATAATAGAATGTACTTTTGGGTTCAATAACTTTCCATCAAACATAGCTTTGAGAAGAGATTAATTCCTATGGCTATAGAAAGGATTTCAATGATAGTTCTAAGGGAGATTTTTTTGTGGCTTTCAAGGATTTTGACAACAATTGAGTGGAAGGTTCTATATGAGCTTTAAATGTACTAGAGCATGAAAAATTATCATTGGGTGACTAAGAAGAATACTATTGATCTTTTTTATGTCATTTTGATATTAAAATGTTAGCAAATATCTAGGAAATAAGTGGTATATATGTAAATATACATATCGTTGAAGTTATTAATTATAACTCGAATGTGATACCTATTAAATATGCAATTCATACAATTTTGAGGGCTATATATGCAAATGCATCTAAGTTAATATGCTCATCATGACTTTAAATGCATTCAATTAACTATCACAAAGAAATTATATGATGCAAAGCATAATTATGTCCATTATCAAGCAAGAAATATTATTTATTTTTAAAGCAAATATTTAAATACAGTTTTAATGAAGATCATTTTATATTCTAAAACATTTACAATAACTTTTGATATGTATCAAAAATAGTCTCTTGATCAACACAAATCTCAAGGCAATATTCTAATTCAAAATTTTTATAATTAAGTTCAGGACAATCCAAACTCTAATTTCAATGAACTAAATAATCAAATTGAACGTATGGAAGATACAAACTCCTCGACATCATAAATGATCTGATCTGAATCCAAATAAACTCAAATAAATCCCTTGAAGCATATTTAAAAATTCATAAACATTAATTAAATGATCAAACAATATCCAAATCTATGTTCTTATAGTCAAATTTGGTAATTTGATGAGATAAATCCAAGACCATTTGGTTTTGATATCATTAATATACTAAAATATTGATTACATGATCTACGATCAAGAGGATTATTATGAACCGTTAGATATAATATTTTTTTATTCTAGTCAAATTTATATAAATGTCATTAAAAAAAACTATAAAAAATATCTCACTTGCTACAAAATTAGGGTTTCAAGAGCTATGAAAGCTAAAAGATCTCTATTATATTTTCCAAAAAAGCCCCTTAAATTGGCACAATATCATTTCATGCCCTATCAATGAAACCTTTATTTGTTAACCAAAACATCACAATTTCATAGAATGGCCAAAGAGGGAACAATAGGTCATAAAAAATGATCATTATAGATGACGATCATCGACAATCACCATCACAATTTTGATCTCTTGTAATTTTCTTTCTCTATGTGATAAATTTTTTATTCATAATTAAAATATTAGATATAATCTCATCATAACTTTTCAAACATCCATTATCTTTAAAAATTTGTAAACAAATGATACTCTTTTAGGAAGATCATCTATTCTAAAGAGAAATTATTACGTGCGGAGTTCGGACATAATGTGAGTGTATATACTGTGTACACTCACAATCCGGATGTAGCAAACTCCACACATAATAATATTTCTTCTATTCTAAAAACTTAGCCAAGGCTACACGTCTGACTGGCCACTCCTTGAGTTTAGTTTGGAATAATTTTTTATTATTTTTTAATAATTATTTTTTAAAATTATTGTACATAAAACTTGCTTTAAGCTTTAGGGCGACTATTTTTTGGGAGATTTACATGCATACCATCATATACTATTTTATTTATATATTTAACATCTAAAACTTTAATATTACATACATACCACTCATATTTTATTTTCATATCAAATGTGAGTGATTCAAATGAAATATATAAGTGGTATGAAAGAAATATAAGTGACATATTTGATATTAAAATAATATAGGGCGATAATTATGTAATATTAAAATTTTAAATTTTAGATTTATAAATGGGATAATATAAAGTGGTATGGATGTAAATTTCCCCTATTTTTTTCAGTGCTTAATTTTAATCCTAAAAAGTTTGTTTATAGTCAGTAAGAAAGTGTAGTGGTTGCTCGCTGGGGAGGCGGTGACCGGCGACTACTAATGGACGACGACGAGGCGGCCTTTTCCTTCGATGGCTTCAGCGAGGAGGCGAAGCAGGAGATCGGCTGCTGGGAACCGATGGCGCCAATTTTAGCATCACGGGAGAACTTTAGAAGCTGGGAGATGGTGTCCAACTCTTACCATGACTGCTCCATCTTCCCTCCTAATCTCCATGAAGGACTTCACGTCCGCTCTAATCCAGATCAAATTTTAGCTCCTTCATTTCCTTCGCCTCTACAACAGATCAAAGGCGCTGCGATTGAGCAGTGTTTACCGGAGAGGCGCAAAGAGGAGAAAGAGTCATGTCCGGCTTCCAATTGGATTTCGATCTCAGCTCATCGTTCGATTGTTTCTTGGTTTGAGGTTATCCGATCCAAGGTTTCAGGTGGAGGAGGAAGTGCAGAGGCCTTTGGAGTTGGAATTTGTTCATGTGCTGCTTTGGCTGGCTTGGCTGGATTTTTTATGTATTTGAGGCATCGCCATCGACGGGAGAAGGAGTTTCTGTTATTTCTTATTCAAGAGAAGAATCAGGTTTGGTTTCTCCTTTCTTCTTTCTGTTTTTTTTTTTTTTCTTTTGCGTGTTTGATTATGATCTGCTGCTCCCTCTTTGGCCATTCTGTGAAACTGTGATGTTTTAGTTAAGGGTTTCGCTGATGGGGCATGAAAGGATATTGTGCCCATTTAAGGGATTTTTTGGTTGCTTGACGTTAAAAAAATAGGGGTATGTTTTGAAACATAATCAGTTTGTTAGATTTTATTTATTTGATCGCATGTAGTTAGAAATCAATATTTAAATTTTAAACTTCAGAAATACCTTAAAACTACCTTGTAAGTGTTTCACTTTCTCTCAAAATGAGTGAAAATGAAATCATCATTTTCTATCTAAAAGAAATCAAATGAGCCCTATAATAGAAGAAATCTTTTCCCTGTATATACCGGGAACTTCTTCACATTGTATTTCTTTCTTGGGATTGATAATGTTTCCACAAAGAGAAGTTTTATGCTCAATAAAAAATTTCACACAAAAAATTTCACGCCAGATCATCACTTCATTAGACGAATCAATGCATGCCCTCAAGAAAAAGTACATGGCTCCCCATTTTGTTCCGGCCACCAAAAACAGAGTATCCCAAGTAAAGTTTCTTAGGATTTTTCATGCATACTGTAATGCTTGCACCTTCCAAGAGCAAGTTGTTAGGGCTTCTCCAACCGAACTAGATACGACCATTTGTAATTCCGCTAGTTGTCCACCTGAATCCCATTTTGCAGTTGTATTTTTGAGGATGTGAATAGTGTGACGCCAATATGTTCACAAACTCATTTTTTATTATAAATTTATCCTAAAATTATTAAATTTTAAGATCTTGATCCCAAATATATTAGTTTAACTTATGTTATTAATTTTCTAATTTTAATATGTTTAATGTTTTTATGCAATTAATTTATTTAAATTAGGTGAGAAATATTATATATAGATTTTTTTTTGGGTGTTAGAAATAGAGATTGGTTAGAGATAACTTATATTGTTTGATATGACTTTTACTGTACTTTGAAGTGGAAAATAAGTTTTTCGGTTGGAGATGCCCTTAAATGAAAGAGAACTTTAAACATGAATATTCTTGCTCAAGCAGTGATAGATCTAGGACATAGGTATTGTGGGCGGAGAGCAGATGAGAGTAATATGAAAATATTTCTCAATTTTATTAAAGTGAATTCGTATAAAATTTTACACTTGCAATGCATTATATTATTTCGCGTAAGACAATATAAAGGATATGAAATTCTTAGGGGTCATCTCTTTCCCCCTATCTCTCCTAAGATCCACTATTGCGCCCAGGATAACAATGTTATTATGATTAGTTAGGAATTGTTCAATTCTCAAAAATTGAAAAAATTGTCCTCATCTTTTATAATATGCAGTTTTGAGATGGTTAGACATTTTGGCTCAAATAAATATATATTTTGCGAATGAATTTTAGATTGACAAGTCTCTCAAGTATCTAAGGCTTCCCAATAATTTGCATAACCCGCACGTCATGTATGATTTGATCAACTCATGTCAATTTCCTCATATTATGAATTTACGCAAATTATTTAGTTCTTGATGCGTTCAACTATTATAAATGTCTGTTTTTGTTGAATTTGTTTAAAACTGTAATTCATGCTATATTGGTTTAAAGAACTACGTTAGAACTCTGAAAATTATTCAGCCAACGGCTTCTCCCTTCTCTACAGGAAACAGGATTTATAATTTTTTTCTATGTATTGGTGTTTATTGGATTTCAACTGAGTCTTAGAAAACATATTAGGCACACTTTGTTTGCTTCAATGAGTTATTTTCAATTAGTAATGTACTATTGTCTGCTAAGCATAGACCCTATTGATTGCCTATAGTAATGTTTTTGAAGTGTCAGATGCCTTCAAGATGATACATATGTCAATGAGGCACTAGACACCAACATATGCACTTGCTCAAGTGAAATGAGGTGCTAAAAAAATAAATAGCTCTATCACTTATATTTTTTTGTTTTAATCATGAGGAATACTTGAATACTTATCAAGAGTATAAAATAATCATCACATTAAATTATGTTGGCCAAATATGAATCTTGAAATTCCTTTGCATTCCTAGTTCGAAACAATGACAACAACATCATCAAGCCTTTATCCCTTGACGTGGGGTCAGCTACATGAATCTTTTTTCTCAATTGTGTCCTGTTAAGAGTCAATTTCTCTTTTTAAATCTAATAAAGAAAGGTGATTTCTAATAATTTCTAGTTTGAAAACATGCTAAATTATTTATCTTAATTATATATAATTAACCTACTTAAGTTTGTAGTGTGTGTGGCTTGGGGATTATCTAATCTTCATTATTATCAATTCAATTTTCATCCTCATCCCGGCTTTCTTGTTTCACTGAATTTGTAGCACTACATTTGATCCTTTGTCTAATTAAAATTTCCATCTTCAACCTCAAGTTTTATTAATCTAGATTTTCAAGCTAATTCACATACATATGATCTAACTTATTTTCATGAGTGTTTTCCCCTTGTTCCTCCAATTCTCAATATTTTTTTCACGTCATCTTATATCAAGTTATCATCATAGAAAGCTCACTTGTCTTTAGCATTGTAAGTATTAGAATTATCTCTCAAATTAGTGCAAAGCGCTTGCTTCATTGCTCGATGATTTAAAGCAAGGCATGCCTAGTAATAGCTCAAAAAGAGTTCTATGAGGCACTATAGCCAAGCTTTGCTTCTTGCCTTCTCGACAGTACTTTCTATTTTAATATTGAAATTCTTTTTTGTAGTGTTGATTAAGGAATAGTAGTTTTCAAAGGTTCTATTCTTGATATTCTTGTCAATGCTTGTTTGAAGCATCACTGTCGTTTGAGTTGTGTAGCGGTCATTCTTTTTACCATATGGGCCATGGGACTGCAAACCCATGTGTTGGATCTGCCGGGTTATAGTATGAGATTCTATGGATCTTTTTGTTTTTTTTTTTTATGGATGTTTTTGAACATGATATTGGCTTAATGGGAAGCTAGTACTTAGTAATAGTTTAGCAGAATGGATCATATGTGGGATTGTGTACAGAGAAATTAAAGTAGAAGTCATTTGTCACAAACATGCAAACTCTTACGTACTGTAGGACTCCTTTTCAATGGGAAGCCACTTTTAAGATTTTAATAATATTTTTCAGTGGGCTTAGACTGAGCTCTTGATTATAGTGAAGTGTTGTGGTTCATATTGGATGATGGTCTAGGTTTTTGTTCAGTTGACTTGTAACAATGGATATTGTTAAGGTTGTGAGACTTGTAGGTTAGTCCCACAATGAGTTTATGATAAAAATGTTGGTGATAATGTACTAGGGTTTCTTCTCATCGATCAGAAAAGGTTTTAAGTTGAATGTGTGCTTCACCATTAGTGCATTATCCCCAGTTTGGTCCCTTGGTGGTCGAGACTAACAGCCAAGTAGGGAATGGTCAAGCTTGACTGATCATTGTAACTTGTTGATAGTTCTTGTGGCCTCTTTTTAGCCTCTCTCTCCATATCCAAGTTATTGATTCCCATTTTTAACTCCATTGTGGGGTGAGCTTCCTGGTGCATTTGTGGTGTAAGGCACTCCATTAATTAGGAAAATATTTGGAGGAAAAGTGATGGCTGACATGGAGAATTCTCAGTTAAAGAGTTTATTTATTAAGGCACATGGTAGTTTTGAGTTTAGTTTCACTATAATCATTTGAATAGTATGTTTGTCTTGATATACTAATATTGTCTTTCATTTATGAACTTAAAACTTTTGTGTTATATAGTTGTTTGGGCCACTAGTATATTGGAGGTCCCAACTTTGTCTTGCACTGATCCATACTCATCTGATGCACTCTTGACATGTGTAATTTCTGGCTCCCAGGTAGGATGAGTACAAAATTAGATGCTTCTGAGTTTATTTAGAAGCAGTATCTGATGAGGGGGGGGGGGGGGGGCAAAAAAAAACCTCAATTGGGGGGGGGGGTCAAATCAAATCCTAAATTTTAGTTTTTGACTACTCTTGGGTTTGCTAGCTCATTAATGCTTTGAGCTGAAATTTAGCTCATTATGAGCTAATTTTTTTAGTTCATTTATTGAACTAAAAAAATAGCTCATTATTATGTGGACTTGGCCCTTTCCCTTCCCCATACTACCTTCTCGTTTACCTCCTTGTCTCCTCGGTTTCTCTTGGACTTTTGCTATTTTCCTGTGTCGTGGCCCATTGTTTCCGTGGCTGGCTGGTTTTTCCGTGCCTTGGCCTTTGTTTCCCGTGGCTGGCTCTTGGTTCCCGCTGCTGGCCGCTTTGTTCCTGCGGCTGTCTACTGGGTTCCCGTGTTGTTTCTGCTTGGTTCCCATGGTCTCTCTTCTCTATTTTGTTGAACCGTTAGGGCTGCTGTGTTGTGGCTGTTGGCCTTTCAATTCCCTAAAGCTGATAGGTTTATTTAATGATGTTTGATGGCTGTTGGGTGGGGATTTCAATGGCTGCATCTCTGTTTTCTGTGCAGAATTCCTGCTGCAGTTTTTGGAGACTTTTGGCCTTTCATTTGGTGTCTTTTGGCCTTCTAGTTCACATAATTTATTGGGTTAATAATTATGTGAAGTGGCTGTTTGGTTGCCATCTTTTCTCCAATAAATAAAAGATGTTTGGGCAAAGAAAAGAGGTGGTGAAGATGATAATTTTTGGATAAAAATGTGAGAGGTTTTTTGGAAAAGCTTGAGAGCTTTGTCCACTTCTTCTTCTCTATCTTGGGATAACTTGCGAGTTACTCCTATCCTTCGTCTTGGCTTCTAATCCCTTCTTCTACCCACTTGTATGCTTCTTCTAAATGAAAGAAAAACATCTTTAGGTTGTTTTAAGTTTGGTCTTTTGAAGGTTGTAAGTGTTTCTTTATGTTTGTATGTGTTCTTTTTATATGAAATGTAAGAGTTTGTTTTAAAGTTACTAAGTTGTCTCTTCTTTGTTGTATTTTCTTATCCCATGTATGTTTTTAAAGATTAGTAAGGTTTTTTTTTTTGTAATACAAAATTTGGAGCCCTTCCCAAATTTTTGATTACATTATTGGCCTAGGTGAGGATCAAAGTTGATATCTTCGCAACAACTTTCAAACTCCTTATCAAACAGATTAACTTATATACATGCAATTTTTTATTTAGTTGTTGCTAGTTACATTTACCTTTCACCATGCCTATTCTTTGCTCAACTACAAAAGTCGTCCCAACCTTTGGAATAAGCATAAAATCATGCATAAGTACAGTGTCGCATCTAGATTATGCTCGAGCTCTTCAGCTGAAGCTAAACCCCATAGAGTTGCAAACCTTCTTCAATAACTAGCTAATCAAATCAAGTAGCACCCGTTAATTTCCCTTATCTGGCTGCTGGTATTTGTTTTCATACTTCCCATTATATATTCTAATATGAAATATTAATAGGTTTCTGGAAGTAATGCTGTCCCTTTTCTTAGTTTATCTTAATAGGAATAAGCAAAATGCATGAAGTGAAAAATCAAATGCAACAATTACATAAATATAAGCACACGCAGTAAAATCCATCTTTGGACTATGCAGTATAGAAATCAAATAATCCATAAAACTTTAAAAGAGTTCAAAAGAGTATTTCACGCTGCATAAAAAAGAGGAGAAGGAGATGGTGTTGCTCCTCCTTTTGATTGAACCAAAATAACAGCTCATCTTTTCTGAAAAGGTAGATCTCCCTCTTGTTACTAGCGACTCATTATTCTGTGCGGACACCGGACTGAGAGAATCGTTCGGATTTGTTCCACTTTTGCAAAAGGGCAGTAAAAGAGCAACAAATATTTGATTTTTACTAAATAATTGAATATTTGTTGCGCTTTTACAAAAGGGCAACAAAAGTGTAATAAATATGTATTCATAATTGAATATTTTCTATCCTTTTACTGTCTTTTTGCAAAAACGCAATAAATCCGGACGGTTCTCTCCGTCAGGTATCCGCACATAATAATTTCTCCTTGTTAGCATCTGAATAACTCTTCCCTTCTCTCTAGGTCGACACCCTCTCTTCTCTCTATCGGCTTGTGGTTGTGGGATGCACCTCATCACTATAAGAGCATTTTTGTATATAATACTCGAGTAAATATTAGATAGATGGTATCTAGTAACATAATTATAGAGCTTAGGTAGAAGACGGTAGATAACAAACTCTATGGATTATATGGATAAATTTATCTCGGCATCTCAACATCAGCTATGTTGTTTTGCTGAAATTCACCTCATTTTCTCCCTTATACAGAAGATAGGGCTTTTACTGCACCAGATTGCCGAATTAAATGCAGTTCTTGCAGCTCATCGCAAGGTTCCAGTCTTGAAGAGGACCTGAACGGTCTCATTTTGGATCTCTGTGACATTTTATTACAGATAAAGGCACTGCAAAATATCATCAATGAATGTGCTACCAACTGCTGAAGGCTGATAAATACCGACATTTACGCAGCTCTGGTTAGTCTATTTGTTGGGAGTTTTGGCTATTTTTTTAGAGGTCTTGGGTTCGAGTCTTGCATATATGACGTGTGTATAAATTTGTCTTAATTGACCTAAATGTACATAATTTGGTTTTCTACCATTGGACTTAGGAACATTATATGTATAATTGTGCATCTTGTATGCAATATAATGCTTAATCAATATTTGAATTTAGAGAGGAATGCAATAGAATTGAACAGAATTTTGAGAGTTTTTCAGCAGAAAACTAAAATTTATTGAAATGAGAATGTAAAAACAGTTGGAAGAAGTGTTGTACTCTTAACTTTCCTTTTCCATCTTGAAAATCATGGAGGGGATTTGTTGGTATCCTATTTTAGGCAAAATTTAAGCAAGAGTTAGATTATATCCTACCAAATAAAATTTTGTTTTAGACAAATCCTTTTGTGTTCACTTATTATTTAAGTCTAAAATTTAGGCTTCGTTTGGGAAGACTTTTTTGTTGCTTCTTAAAAAAAAATTTTAGTACAAAAATTAAAATTTTTATACTAAAAAGCTGTTTTAAGAAGCAACAAAAAAGCCGTCTCAAACATAACCTTAGTGATTTGTCCCTCTTATCATTTTTAAATCTTGAAACAAATAATTGAATAATTTATTAGTATTTAACATGACTTATAATTATGACAAACAATTTTAGGTTTTTAATCCTCTTAGGATTCACAAATTTTGATTTACTTGATTTGCTAGAACTTGCTTGTACCCAAACATCCCCTAAGAGATCTCTTAGGGGTTATTTGATTGGGTGTAGTAAAAGCCTAAAGTAAATTTAATGCATGAATTTAAAATCTTTGACCTTCACTATCTTTGATGACCTTCCCTTAGTGCATGTCCTAGATATTTTAAAGTAAATTTAATAATTTTATTTATATTAATTTTACATTGCCTATAAAATATAGTGAAAATTATAAATATTTGCAACAAATAGCCCCTTTGTGCAATTTTGCAATTACTTGGGTGGATCTATGTGATTAGGGCATCTCCAATAGAAAACTCCAAATTTTACGACAAAATAACGCAGAACTTCAAAATGGTGTGGTGTTGCTCCAATCGAACGCCATTTTAGGTGTTTTTCGGAAGGTAATCATCTTCTCCCTTTCGCGCGATCAGAAGGCCGCCGTTTTATGTGACCAAACCATTTAGGTTGACTCTCTCTAATCTTACCTTCTACTGGAGCTACTCCCAACCTTTTCACGTATATGCTCATTTCGTATCCTATCTCTAAGGGTAAAGCCGCTCACCCACCTGAGCATCCTCATCTCTGCCACACTTAACTTAGTATTATGCTTCTCTTTTAATGGCCCACATCAATAATATTAGATGACTCAAAATTATTATGCAAGATTTCAATTCTATGATAGAAAATATTTGAATATTTCAAGTAAACCCTAATAAGAATAGGAAAAAATAAATCAGGTTCAGATTGAGTGGATTGTTTTACATGTGGGTATAATCTTTCTTTTTTTATGATATATAATAATTTATAGTAAATAAGTTATAAAAAATTTAACCAAAACGGGTTAACGGGACGGGTTTGGGTCATTCGGGTTGTTGGCAAGTTGAGTTCGGGTTGATATTCGTGACTCGTTTATTAAACAGGTCAGGTTCGAATTTACTATATTAGGGTCAGATCAATTTCATATCAAACTCAAACTCAACTAAATAATCCATTTTGACACCCTTTATATAATTATGGATGCTCTTGCTTCTGGAGGTGTTCATACCAACCAATATTGTATTATCTTTACAACACTTGCCTATGAAACTCACTATGACTTGTTCTTTGATTGTCATTTTTTACTAAGTTTGCTAAAATTCCGCAATCCAAAGGGGTGCTTCTTTCACTCGAGCTTTAACTTATCCCAAGTCCTTCAACAGATGATGTGTTCAACTATCCTATCACAAAATAGTTCTATTTAATGGCCGCATATATTATTATCTACTATATTTGGATGAAAAAAAATTAGAAAATCATCAAAGAAACTAGCTTCCTACTAAATATGCTTATTGAAAAAAAAAATCATTTGTTGTTCATCATAGGAGTATAATACTAAGTTAAGTGTTGCAGAGATGAGGATGTTTAGGTGGATGAGTGGCTTGACCCTTAGAGATAGGATACAAAATGAGCATATACGTGAAAAGGTTGGAGTAGCTCCAGTGGAGTATAAGATTAGAGAGAGTCGCCTTAGATGGTTTGATCACATTAAACGGAAGCCTTCCGGTGACTCGATTAGGAAAGTTGAGGTATTAGATTTGACTTATGTTAAGAAAGAGAGAGGTAGACCTAAAAAGACTTGGTTAGAAAATATAACAAATGGTCTTTCTTTATTAGATTTAAATGAAAATTTGACTTTTAACCAGACACAATGACGAAAAAGGATTCATGAGCCGACCCCATGTAGTGGGACAAAGGCTTGTTGTTGTTGTTCATCATTGGAGTATAAAATGGAAATTTAGAGCTGAAATTCCTAATTTTGAAATTTTGGAACTATTCTATTGCTTTTATAATTTATATTTAATTTGAAAGCTTTTACTTTTGTTGTGTTAATTAATTAACTTCTCAAAAGTTCCTCCTCTTGAAATTTTGGAAATCACTAGCTATTGATAAACTTTATGATATAATTGAGTTATATTAATGAATAAGACCAATGATGATATTGAAGATATGATAATTAAAAAAAAACTTTTTCACATAAACGATGAAGGACAGGAAATGCACAAATTACACGAGAAGAAAAATTAATCGTACAGGCCTAAAAATAACATGAATAGAAGTTGTTTAAAATGATTTGTCAATAATATGTTCAACAACTCGAGCAAAACTATGCAAAAATAACTGAAGAAAAAATGAAGATTCATAAAATCAACCACAAATAGTTAGAATAATGATGATAAATAACCATTAATGTAAGCATTTTAATCCCTCTCTTAAAGATTCCTTTCACTCCAACTTCTAGCATCCAATTAGCCTAAAAGAACAACTAAAAATAACATGAATAGAAGTTGTTTAAAATGATTTGTCAATAATATGTTCAACAACTCGAGCAAAACTATGCAAAAATAACTGAAGAAAAAATGAAGATTCATAAAATCAACCACAAATAGTTAGAAAAATGATGAGAAATAATCATTAATGTAAGCATTTTAATCCCTCTCTTAAAGATTCCTTTCACTCTCTCTTAAAGATTCCAATTAGCCTAAAAGAACAAATGACAACTAAGAAGGAAAAAAAAAATACATGCTAACTTACTGCATCATTAGACGTTCTAAAAATTTCTACTAAGCTCTGATGAATTCAATTGAGAAATAAACAAAGTAATCGCATCATAAATATGATGACATGTTTCTTAAACTCATTGGACTCATTTGCAAAGATCTGGAAAAAGGAAGCATAGACAAGCATGGAAATAGGAATTACAAGATTATCAAATAGGATTGGAAGGATGATGATGAAGGCTTCAAGGTAAAGTTATAAATTAAGAAATTATTATATTAGAGGAAAATTTGGAGTAACATCTATAGAAAAAAATATATAAAAAAAAAAAATTTAGGTGGTTTGAGCATATGCAACAAACAATAGCAATTAGATAGATTAGACCTGTTGATAAAATTAATATTCGAAGATTAGAGAGAAAAATAGGATGATCTAATATTACATGGATAGAAATTATTTACAATGATTTGTGAATAATAAGTTTAAAACCCTAGACAACACTCAACAAGAATGCAGAGCTAAGATTACATGTATCTAAAAATAATTTGTGAATATAAAGAATAAACCAGAAACAAAAATCAGCGAGAATGAAATAGTCGATGAAAAATCATAATGTCGATCCTAAATAGTCAAGGTGAGTCTAATGATAATGTTATTCAATAATGATATAATTATGGGTAGAATTGGATACTTGTTCTTTGAAAACTATGGAAAGAAAAGGAATAAATTAAGATAACTATTTCAAAATACAGGTGAATTAGGCAAACGATCCAAAAGAACAGGCATTTGAGCGCTAAGAACATGAACATAACAACATCGCACAAATGGTAAAACCATCATGCAATCTATATTAAACACAACACAACACACAAATATAGCGTTCTGATAGGCTTCTAGGAAAGCACTATCTTCGCCATTTTAATAATGCGGTTCGAAAGAGAGGTGCAAACATAACATAATCTAATATATAAGATACTACATCAAACATCAAGCCACACAGATAGATGCCCATACGAATAGAAATCCATCAAATCCGAGAAATGAATAAAATGGTACCATGATAAGTCGATCCAGCTCAATCTCAAGCAACCGCTGGCTCAGACTCCCCGGAAGCGATGTCCTCACCAGTCGGTTCGGTGTGCTTCGGAACAGAGTCGGATGCATTTCCACTATATTCTGCTGCGGGAGCAGCATTGGCCTCAACGGGAGTCAGAGAAACAGAGGAAACCTTAGCTTTCAAGTATTGGATCATCCTTCGGCACATTTCCTTGGAATAGATCTTGTGGATCTCCATCCATTTGTCCACGACCGCCTCAGTGGAGATGAACTCGACAGCTTTGGGAGCAGAAGGTGGCGATACGTACGTGGAGGCAATATCGAAGGCCTCCTGCTCGATGCGACGAGCGACAGCGGAGGCCTCCTCGGATGGTAGGGTTCCGTAGTCCTCGGAAATAATGGACGGAGTGGAAAGATCCTCGATGCGGTTGTTGATGATGGCGTCGCGCGTGCGCTGAGACGGCGGCCAGAGATTGACGGAGAAGGACGGAAAGGATATCGCCAGCGAAGTAGCGGTTGCGGGTTTATCATCTGATTTGGGGTTTTCGACCTCACCCTCACCCTCCTGCATGAAATCTTCGCTGTCTTCGGCCATAACCTGTAAAAAAACAAGAGATACAGAGCAGCAATAACAAAGGAACGGGAGAGCAGGAACAAGAAGAGCAGGAACAAGAAGAGCAGGAAACCTCGTTTTGATTAGTTCTATTTCATCAAAATATGCTTCTCCATCTCCATGATTCCGTCCGTAATGGACTATATATCAGTATGAACAGCGCTGAAAAGAAATTCTAGAAAGGGAAATAACCATCAAAAAGGTTGCCACTATACGGCAGATTCATAAAATAGAAATATAGAGTAGTGGATATAGTTAGGCTAGCTGTTGCAGTAGTCTAATGGAGTAAGATAACCCGCATCAGCTGATAATCCGCATCAATGAGGACAGCTATTTTAGGACGGAGGAGAAGAGGATAGGGAGGGCGGGAAGAACATTATTGTTAAAAATTTCAAAATGGTAGTTCAAGGTTAAACAAGTCCAAATTAGATTTGAATAAGATTGGAACATTGTAGAAAATGGAAGGGCTTATAGAAAAAAAAATTGATTTTGCAATGGTAGGATTCGTCGCCGCTACTGGTTGCGCCTCAAGGAACAATAGGGGTGTCAACTTTTGACCCGACCCGGACCCGACCCGGAAAATCCGGGTTGGACCCGACCCGTTTAATAAACGGGTCGGGTTCTGGTTCGCATATTCGACCCGTTTGATAAAACGGGTCGGGTCGGGTTGACGCCGGCGGGTTGTCGGGTCAACCCGACAACCAGTTTATTAAAAAAATTTGAAATTTACTGCCCGCTGCCCGCTACCCCAGCCCGAGCTACCCGCTGCCCGCCTGGTCATAAATGGGTCGGGTCCGGGTTGAAATGTCCGACCCGTTTGCATAAATGGGTCGGGTTCGGGTTGACTCGTTTATATCCGGGTCGGATCGGGTTCGACCCGAACCCGACGGGTTGACCCGAATTGACACCCCTAAGGAACAAGATTTCAAAATGAGAGCTCATTAAGAAAGACGACCACGGGATAGCGCATATGAAAAGGCTCACTATGGGAGACATTACGGAAAAATATGTGAATCTTTGAACTAAGAACCTAATTCAAACCGATTTCAATTTAGGTTTGCATAAGATTCGAACGTTGTTCAATCAAACCAAGATCAAATCTTAATCAAACCAATTCAAATATCATTCGAAACTAGCTCTAACAAAGTCCTAATTTGAAATAATTCAAACTAAACTTACTCGTGATAAACTTCAATACGCAATCCGTGTATATATATATATATATACACATCTCTCCAAAGATATCTCTCAATAAGAAAGAATTAAATTTAACATAGCTTATAGTATTATATTTAGGCTTTGTTTGGGATGGTAAAAACAGTTAGAAGAAGTGTTGTACTCTTAACTTTCCTTTTCCATCTTGAAAACCATGGAGGATATTTGTTGGTATCCTATTTTAGGCAGAATTGAAGCAAGAGTTAGGCTTAGTTTGGGATGACTTTATTACTGCTTCTTAAAGTAATTTTTTAGTAAAAAAATAAAAAAATTTATATCAAAAAGAACCTAAAGTAAATTAAATGCATGAATTTAAAATCTTTGGAATAAAGTATGAAGAAAAATAAATATAAATTAATAATTTGATGAATTTTAAGTCTTTGTTTTAATTTATTTTGGTGTATTTTAAATTGCCTGATTAGGTTGAATTTAGCCTTTTTAATCACGATAGACGCCTTCACTTGCTCGTTTCCTCGTTAAGTGTTTATCGGATGCTCACCCTTGCATCACTCATAGTCTACCTCCACTACCCTGTTCTTATTACATCCGGTGCAAGGACGTAGAGGAATGTCCGGTCGGAGCCAAATTTTCGCCAAAAAATTCGGTATTTTCTCGGTACAACTAGGTATTATTTGATAATAACGATGAATACCGCTTTTTGAAGACCAATACCGAGTTATACCGAGCTATATCGAGAAATACCGAGTTGTACCGAGTTTTTTCTAGTATAATAATAATAATATAATTTGAATGAAAAGTAAAATTAAAATTAACTATAATTTAAGCAAACATTGGAATTAAATTCATAAGATATTGAGTTCCTATAAAATAAATAAAATTCACTGGCATCATTTTAAAATTGAAAATAGTATTATTAATAGGTTTTGAAAAACTTTGCCATCATGAGAGAAGAAAATTACAATCATTGCCCTCATTCTATCAAAATTTCCCCACAATTTAGTTGGTCTAATTCATCTGAAATTACATATTTACATTGAAAAATTTGGCCCTCTATGATAAGATTGTTCTGTTATTTTATCTCACTATGTGGGTCAACAATGCAAATCTTTTTTTGTTCATCGTGTCATATTCAAAGTCAAATTTTCATTTAAATTTAAAAAATATCATTTTAATACTTTAAAATCAAATCTTTTTGGATTTGTCTCTATCCTTTTTAACATAGATGTGATCTAATGCATCTACTCTCCTTACATGGTTATTAGAAGATCAATAGGAGCCCCTTAGTCACGTGTAGGGATATAACAGAGTCAAACTGATTTGTGAGCAGGCGTAGGATGAAGCTACATAAATGACTCAGACCCTAGCCCATGAGTTAACAAGTTTGTGAGTCAATCATGATTCGACTGATAAACTCGTTGAGAAAAAATTAATATTAAATACACTTGAAATATATTAAAGTTCAAAATGTTTAATTTTCTCTTCATTTAATTTCTTATTCTTTTATCATATTGTTATAAAAATATGTTGAATGAGAATGATTTCTCACTTTATTATAAATGAGTCGGCGCATGAGTCAAGCTAATTATTGAGTTAATTGATAAATCAGGAACAATAGGATTTTTTTTTAATAATCATCTAAAGATAACTCTTTTACAGTATTATTTTTATTTTTTTATTTCTCAAATTCCTGATATTTATTTATGCTAAAAATAAATGATGAAAATATTAGAGGTAAAGCACGTTCATTTTTTATGATTATGATCATGCAAATCAAACATTCAGAGTAACTTCTCAACCTAATGGAAGAAAAAAAATATAATAATAATAATAATAATAATGGAAAGGTCAAAAATATCTGTTAGATTTCATTTGAGACAATTTTCTTACTGTTTTTTAAAATAATTTTCTAATACAAAAATTTTAGGTAAAAAATTGCTTTAAAAAATAGTACGAAAGATATCTCAAATGAACTCTTATGTAAAAAAGCCAATGATGGAGAAACGAAGTCTTTTCCCCTATTGGATGTTGTGCATCTTAGTTCAACTATACCTTATGAATAGTATATCTATTTTTGTACTCATTTTCTAGAACTTTCTAGAATAGTCTATGAATATGAAATATATTTTTGAAATGATTCCCTACATCACTATTGATTCTCCATACTTGGTTGATAATGAACCTTCATCTTGTCTGAAACATATGGAACTTCCACATAGATGGTTTCTTTCTGCTTCTTAAAGCAACTTTTTAGTTAAAATTTTTTAATTTTTGCATTAAAAAACTGCTTTAAGAAGCAAAAAATAAAACCGTCCTAAACAAAACCTTAGACATTTTCACAAATTCTGCTATCTTGCCTGGCAATAACACTGCTAAAAATAGCCAGCAAGCCCAAACAGCCACTTCTGAAGTTAGGAAGGGTAGAAAGAAAAAAGATGGATTGTCTCCCACTAAAAAATTCATGTTTTTCACCTAAAATTATGGCATGGAATGTGCGAGGCCTAAATGGTGAAACCAGATTCACTAATTCTAGAAAACTGGCCAAAGGGCATATGTTGAATCTTAAGCTTCGTTTGAAACAACTTTTTTTATGCTTCTTAAAGCAGCTTTCTAGTATAAAAAAGCTTTAAGAATCAAAAAAAAACCATCTCAAACAAAGCCTTATCATGGAACTTTTATTTTATCCGGTGAACGTACGCTCCTCTACGTTCGGTTTTAGACCAAAACAGCGAAAAAAAAAAAAAAAACTGTTTTAAGAATCAACAAAAAAAAAAAACTCATCTCAAACAAAGCCTTATCAGGAGAGCAATTGTCATAAGTTTCATCTAAGTACTAATAGAAGAATCTAGAAAAAAAAGGGACTCAACCAAACTCTCTGTTTTGCCTCTTATCTTCAATGCTTGGTTTAGGAGAAATTATTCTGTGTAGGCGAATCAGGTGCAGTCACATCAGTGGCATCAAGCCACGGTACCAAACAAAATGGTGATGTGGCACATTCTTGTTGATCTCCGGACGACATTCGACGTCCACACAGAAGAACTTTTCTCATTAGTTTAGAAACGGATGACTTATTTTCTCACAAAAATGTCAAAATTTTTATCACTGTCACTGATATTGCCATTATTATTTCCTTGAGACCATTCAACAAACTCAAAACACTACTATTAAAGGTGACCCTTTGCATTTGACGATAAATTAGACAATGCCAAAGTTGCTCTTATAAAATCATCTTAGAGCTCTTCCAAATACAATGCAAGCACTATCTCATCCATCAAAAGTCAGCAGGAAAAAAATCTACCAATCATTGGGAGCTGCTACTCTCAAAACTTGTTTGCTCCAATATGCCCCAAAATTTGCATTAGGAAGATATTTGATAAGGTTAGTATTTAATTTCTCTATTGAAGACTAGAACAGCACAAGTTACTTACAACAAGTTTTCATTAAATGGATAATTGCTTGCACATCTAATGTGTATTTCTCAAACATTATAAATACAGAGCTAGCTAAATGATTACTTTTCTTCCACCATCCTCTCTCCATGCTTATTTAGGTTTATATGGACTATTTTCTAGACTAAAGAAAGGATGCTCAGATTATCTTATTGAACTACACTAGTACCATTGGTCATGGCAATCATATTTTGCTGATGATTTACTTTGTTTGATAAAGCTGGCATCAATAATATTAGATGTCTCAAAATTATTCTGCAAGATTTCAATTCTATGATAGGAAATATTTGAATATTTCAAGAAAACCCTAACAAGAATATGGAAAACAGCAATAGAATCACACAAAATCTAGTGGAAAACTCTTCAAAATGTAATTGGATTGCAAAAGAGAAAACTAACGGAAACAACGAAAACAAAGATACAATTGATCATCAATTCGAGAGCAGAATCATCTCTCCCAATCTCTAGATAAGTCTAGAGCTCAAGACGCCAAGAAGAACCCTCACAAGAACCAATAATCAAAAACATAACCTTAAACCTAATCTACCTCCCATACTTAAGGCATACAATTAAAACAATAAGACAAAAAGACATAAAGGCCCTTGCCGCCCTCCTTCGGCTCCAAATTTGAATTTGAAATCAAGTGGACCCCACCCCATCTCTCTCTCTATCTCCCTCTTGCGCAGCCCCTCCTATTGTAGACGTGAACCGGCCCCTTAGAAGGGGCCGGTGCTAGACCGGTCCACTAGGGGCCGGTCTAACATTCTACCTCTGGTCTCTTAACAAACACTAACAAATTTGACATCTGCTTTTCTAAAACTGTTGACGACAACCTCAAAATCAAATCTGCAATATTTTGGGATCCCACACAAAAGCCTCCCTTAGTATTGCTTGCCTATGTATCACTCTCATAGCATCCAAAATTAAGGGCAATGATTGCTCCAAGATCATGGACAACCTTCACAACTAAGTGGCTGGAAATTATCTACACTACTTTTTCAAATCCACCACCCTTGCTAAGGACCGACCTCATAAACAATTTTCTTTACAGCAATGATGTGGGAAACAAAATTTGCACAATCTCCTAGCACACCGCCACCCAGCCTAAAGCTAATGGTGGATTGAGTCTCCCCTCCTAAATATCCTAATAACTATGAATAAAGCAAAACTTATTTGAAGGTCGTTTAATGCTAAAACTTATCTTGCTTCTTGGTTATACAATCATTATGGCAACTTTTGGAACCAACTATTTAGCAAAATTTTACCATTTTAAAAGCTACTTGTGATATAATTAAGTTATATTAATAAATAAGGCCAATGATGGTATTAGAAGACTAATTGGAGTAACAGCTACTAAATATATGATAATTAAAAAAACTTTTTCACATAGACAGGAAATGCACAAATTACACTAGAAGAAAATTAATCGCATCATTCGAAATGAGAAGCGGTATGCCTAAAATAACATGAATAGAAGTTGTTTAAAATGATTTTTCAATAATATGTTCAACAACTCGAGCAAAACTATACAAAACTGACTGAAGAAAAAAAGAAGATTCATAAAATCAACCACAAATAGTTAGAATAATGATGAGAAATAACCATTAATGTAAGCATTTTAATCCCTTTCTTAAAGATTCCTTTCACTCCAACTTCTAGCATCCAATCAGCCTAAAAGAACAAATTACAACAAAGAAGAAAAAAAAATACATGCTAAGGATGCAAAAATTAACTAATAAAATTGTCAGAAGGCATCAAACATTAATCATCCCAGAAAATCCTCCATAATCATGAACCTCATCATATAATTGCATTGCATTTTATCTTAGGGAAGTCTCTTAGCAATCGAGATCCGGGGAAAAGAAATAAAAATTATAATCTATCTTGAAAAGGCTTTCAAAAAAAACACTTTAGTTGAAGTTAGTTAAGACAGGGAGCAATGCCATTTGTGCTTAGCATTGATATGAATTGGGCTTTGTTTGGTTGATGTTTTATATTATATAACACAATTATCGCTACTCCCATAGAGATGTGCTGCTTTACAAGTATGCAGGGATTAATGTTATGCGTTTCTAAAAAATTAAATTCTCATATGACTTCTTAAAAACAATAAAATTAACACACTATGTGATGTGAAACAACATGCGATGGAAACGAAAACTGCTTGGGGATTTTAATATAAGATTTTAAAGCTTTGCTAGTTATAGAATTAATGCTTACCCAAGTTAGGTTTTCAGAATTATCAATTCAAGATTAAGTAAGGCATGCGGTTAAAACTAGATTAACGGGACAATATCAAATTGACAACATAGAATTAAAAAGTAATGCTATGAGGAGAAACAATAATCCACAATTAACAAATAGAACTCTCACCTTGGGTCTCTCACTCACTCTCTTGTTGGTGGCACTTTAATGGAGGAAGATTGAGATCAACCGAGCGATGCCACTAGGAGACAAATGGCGCACAAAAGCGTAGTCCGTGGAGCGATAGCCGGTGGCGAGTAGTCCATGGGATGACCAGTGAGCATCTAACGTCTTATCCTTTCTTTCTTGACGGCTATGGTGGGGGCTGAGAGGCAAAT
>NW_021573316.1:1136506-1151476 GCF_001605985.2 Dendrobium catenatum
AGCACGTTCATTTTTTATGATTATGATCATGCAAATCAAACATTCAGAGTAACTTCTCAACCTAATGGAAGAAAAAAAATATAATAATAATAATAATAATAATGGAAAGGTCAAAAATATCTGTTAGATTTCATTTGAGACAATTTTCTTACTGTTTTTTAAAATAATTTTCTAATACAAAAATTTTAGGTAAAAAATTGCTTTAAAAAATAGTACGAAAGATATCTCAAATGAACTCTTATGTAAAAAAGCCAATGATGGAGAAACGAAGTCTTTTCCCCTATTGGATGTTGTGCATCTTAGTTCAACTATACCTTATGAATAGTATATCTATTTTTGTACTCATTTTCTAGAACTTTCTAGAATAGTCTATGAATATGAAATATATTTTTGAAATGATTCCCTACATCACTATTGATTCTCCATACTTGGTTGATAATGAACCTTCATCTTGTCTGAAACATATGAAACTTCCATATAGACGGTTTCTTTCTGTTTCTTAAAGCAATTTTTTAGTTAAAATTTTTTAATTTTTGCATTAAAAAACTGTTTTAAGAAGCAAAAAATAAAACCGTCCTAAACAAAACCTTAGACATTTTCACAAATTCTGCTATCTTGCCTGGCAATAACACTGCTAAAAATAGCCAGCAAGCCCAAACAGCCACTTCTGAAGTTAGGAAGGGTAGAAAGAAAAAAGATGGATTGTCTCCCACTAAAAAATTCATGTTTTTCACCTAAAATTATGGCATGGAATGTGCGAGGCCTAAATGGTGAAACCAGATTCACTAATTCTAGAAAACTGGCCAAAGGGCATATGTTGAATCTTAAGCTTCGTTTGAAACAACTTTTTTTATGCTTCTTAAAGCAGCTTTCTAGTATAAAAAAGCTTTAAGAATCAAAAAAAAACCATCTCAAACAAAGCCTTATCATGGAACTTTTATTTTATCCGGTGAACGTACGCTCCTCTACGTTCGGTTTTAGACCAAAACAGCGCAATACCGAGTTTTTTGAAAAAACTCGGTACAACTCGGTACTCGGTACTCGGTATTGCACTGTTTTGGTCTAAAACCGAACGTAGAGGAGCGTACGTTCACTGGATGTAATAAAAGTTCCTTATCATGAGGGCAATTGTCATAAGTTTCATCTAAGTACTAATAGAAGAATCTAGAAAAAAAAGGGACTCAACTAAACTCTCTGTTTTGCCTCTTATCTTCAATGCTCATTTTAGGAGAAATTATTCTGTGTGGAGGCGAATCAGGTGCAACCACATCAGCGGCATCAAGCCACGGTACCAAACAAAATGGTGATGTGGCACATTCTGGTTGGTCTTCGGATGACGCTCGGCGTCAACACAAAAGAATTTTTTTTAGTAGTTTAGACACGGATGACTTATTTAATCACAAAATGTCAAATTTTTTATTACTGTCACTGAAATTGCCATTATTATTTCCTTGAGACCATTCAACAAACTCAAAACACTACTATTAAAGGTGACCCTTTGCATTTGACGATAAATTAGACAATGCCAAAGTTGCTCTTAGAAAATCATCTTAGAGCTCTTCCAAATACAATGCAAGCACTATCTCATCCATCAAAGGTCAGCAGGAAAAAAATCTACCAATCATTAGGAAGATATTTGATAAGGTTAGTATTTAATTTCTCTATTGAAGACTAGAACAGCACAAGTTACTTACAACAAGTTTTCATTAAATGGATAATTGCTTGCACATCTAATGTGTATTTCTCAAACATTATAAATACAGAGCTAGCTAAATGATTACTTTTCTTCCACCATCCTCTCTCCATGCTTATTTAGGTTTATATGGACTATTTTCTAGACTAAAGGATGCTCAGATTATCTAATTGAACTACACTAGTATCATTGTTCATGGCAATCATATTTTGCTGATGATTTACTTGTGTTTGATAAGGCTGACATCAATAATATTAGAGGTCTCAAAATTATTCTGCAAGATTTCAATTCTATGACAGAAAATATTTAAATATTTTAAGTAAACCCTAACAAGGATAGGGAAAAACAACAATAGAATCACACAAAATCAAGTGAAAAACTCTCCAAATTGTAATTGGATTGCAAAAGAGAGAACTAACGGAAACAATGAAAACAAAGATACAATTGATCCTCAATTCGAGAGGATGATCGTCTCTCTCAATCTCTAGAGGAGTCTAGAGTCCAAGACACCAAGAAGAACCCTCACAAGAACCAATAATCAAAAAAATACCCTAACCCTAATCTCCCTCCCATACTTAAGGCATAAAATTAAAACAATAAGACAAAAAGACCTAAAGGCCTTTGCAGCGCTTTCATTTGGCTCCAAATTTGAATTTGAAATTAAGTGGACCCGACCCCATCATATGCTGCTTTTTCAAATCCACCACCCTTCCTAAGGACTCAGTAAGAAAATTTCCAACCACATAAACAATTTTCTTTACAGCAATGATGTGGGAAACAAAATCTGCACAATCTCCTAGCAAACGACCACCCTGCCTAAACCTAATGGTGGATTGAGTCTCCCCTCCTAAATACCCTCTATGTATAAAAAAAAAAACTTATTTGAAGGACGATTAATGCTAAGCCTTATATTGGTTCTTGGTTAATGGTTATGCAATCATTATGGCACCTTTTGGAACCAACTATTTAGAAAAATTTTGCCATTTGAAAGCTACTTATGAAATTGTTTTAAAAATTTATAGTTGACTGCCCTATAAAGTTAATGTTGAATTTCTTCTCATTTTTCTATGATCGTTGGATACTAGGGGTGCCCATAATTGACACGACCCGTCAATCCGGCACGAAACTGATCTGAAAAATCTGAGTTTGGGTCATGTTCAAGCGGATCGGGTTCAGGTTGACTCGTCAACCCATTTCTTATCCGAAAATTACACATTTAACATATTTCTCAATTTTTTTACAAGTGAGTATAATCTTATTATTTTTTATCATATATCATAACTTATAGTAAATAAGTTATAAAAAAATTTAACCAAATCAGGTTAACAGGATGGGTTTGGGTCATTCGGATTGTTGGCAAGTCGGATTCGGGTTGATATTTGTGACTCATTTATTAACAGGTCAGATTCGGATTATGGTCACTTTTGTATCTACTAAAACATTTTGATTGGATTAGGGCCGGGTCAATTTTGTATCAGACCTTAACTCGACTGGTGATCCATTTTGATACCCTAATACATGGTTAATCTTTATATAATATGCACAGTGCATATGATTTTACTTTGTTCAATTATGCCAAAAATGCCATTGTCAAACACTTTATTAAGGATAAAGCTTGGCACTTGTCCCCACATATCTAATAGAACTAGCATAAAAGCATTCATACACATAATTCCACCAATACTTAAATGGCAATGATCACTTCTCATATATGTCGCTTCTTTATTCTAGTTCTCCCAAAGTCAGCTAAAACAACCACATTTGGTTAAAAAATTGTGTAATTGGAAAACAATTGTTTGAGGATTGAAAATTATGGATGCTCTTGCTTCTAGAGGTGTTCATACCAACCAATATTGTATTATCTTTACAACACTTGCTATGAAACTCACTATGACTTGTTCTTTAATGTATTCAGTGCCTCGATTTTTTCAGCCATGTACTACTTTATCTGATCTTTTGTTCATTGAGATGTCCCCTTTATGGCCTACATCTAACTAATTTTTTTCTCTAATTTGTTGAGAAATGATAAGAACCATCAAAATATGGCTCTACCAAGTACTTCGCTAACTATCATCTTTTTCATTGCCTTCAATCACCTAAATGTTCTATGCAACAATCATTGCTGCCTTGAACGAAGCCACTTATATGTGTGTATATGTGAATGGGGCTTTTATAATTTATTTTCAATTTGAAAGCTTTTACTTCTGTTGTGTTAATTAATTAGCTTCTCAGAAGTTTCCTCTTTTTGAAATTTTGGAACCTACTAGCCATTTATAAACTTTATGATATGATATAATTAAGTTATATTAATGAATAAGGCCAATGATGATGATGATGTTAGAAGACTAATTGGAGTTACAGCTATTGAAGATATGATAATAATAATAAAAAAAAAAGACTTTTGCACATAAACAACAAAGGACAGGAAATGCACAAATTACACAAGAAGAAAAATTAATCGTATCATTCTAAATGAGAAGCGGCAGGCCTATAAGATAACAAGAATAGAAGTTGTTTAAAATGATTTGTCAATAATATGTTCAACAACTCGAGCAAAACTATACAAAAACGACTAAAGAAAAAAAAAAGATTCATAAAATCAACCACAAATAGTTAGAATAATTATGAGAAATAACCATTAATGTAAGCATTTTAATCCCTTTCTTAAAGATTCCTTTTACTTCAACTTCTAGCATCCAATCAGCCTAAAAGAACAAATTACAACAAAGAAGAAAAAAAAATACATGCTAAGGATGCCAAAATTAACTAATAACATTGTCAGCAAGCTTCAAACATTAATCATCCCAGAAAACCCTCCATAATCATGAACCTCATCATATACTTGCATTGCATTTTATCTTAGGGAAGTCTCTTAGCAATAGAGATCCGACGAAGCGCAATAAAAATTATAATCTATCTTGAAAAGGCTTTCAAAAAAACACTTTAGTTGAAGTTAGTTAAGGCAGAAATATTAATGCCATTTGTGCTTAGCATTGATATGAATTGGGCTTCGTTTGACTGATGTTTTATATTATATAACACAATTATCGCTACTCCCATAGAGATAGACTGCTTTACAAGTACGTTCTTCATGGTCTAGAAGCAGTGCAGAGTGTGGCAGGGATTAATGTTATGCCTTTCTAAGAATTTAAATTCTCATATGACTTCATAAAAACAATAAAATTAACACACTATGCATGAACAAAGATATAGTGACATGTATAAGATATGACATAGATACAATGACATTACACAGATGTAAAGAGTGAAACATAACACGATATGGACACAACGTTTTATTTTATAAATTGTTAATATAAAATATAGTATTTATATTATTTCCTACTAAAGGAATCTCCCAGTGAAATATAAATATCGTAAGAAGCATGATAATAATAAAAAAAAAAACTAAATACTATAGTAATAAAAGAAGTGTTTTTTTCAAATATACAACAACAACAATATCAAGCCTTTATCTCACTACGTGGGGTCCACTACATGAATCCTTTTCCTCCATTGTGTTAAGAAATCTAAGAAAGAAAGGTCATTCCTAATATTTTCTAACCAAGAATTTTTAGGTTTGTGATGTAGGACAACATGCATGAATCGGAAACTTGCACGAAATATGTTAAGAGCAATTTCAGATTTTAGTTATTCGTGATTAAAACAACAAGGTAAAACTCTTAAAGGTTCAACTCAGTTAGGCTAAGCCACACAAGAGACTGGGCTAAATCAAAACACATAGGAAAACTAAGACATTGCATGCGAATAGTTTCCAACTTAACCAAGACTTAACAATGAAATCTAATAGCAAAGAAGTACCAAACCTACGATTACTAATGGATGGCGATTAGTAGGCACAGTTTCTTGTTTGGACAAATCTCAAAAAAAAAAAGTAAGTAGAATTTGACAAGTAAATGAATCAAGGAAGAAGATCACCTTCTCGGAGAAATGACGTGAATCACTACAAACCTTCCGTTAGTTTCTCTTCATAGTGTGCTGAAGAAGTAATCCAAATCCTTCCAAAATCTGAGAAAGTTCTCAGATTTTCCCTTCAGGAAATCTGAAAGATTTCAGCTTTCCTCTTAGAAATCTGAGAAGAAATTTCTCTCTCGGTGCTGGGAAAAGGGATTAGAGGTAGCATACAGTTACGACCGTGAAAGGGAAGAGGATGGGTGGGGAGTTTTGGAAGCTTGACGATGAGAAGATGATAAGATAAAGAAGATAAGACCACGAACCAGGCCGTCTCCAAGGTTGGTGGGTGATACGCCAATCTCCCTCTCCAAGGGATTTCTCCAAAGCTCTCCAAGAACTCTCAAAGGCTCTCAAAAACACAAGTGCAGGAAGAAATCTCAATAATCATTCATTAACCCTCAAAAGTACAAGATGAAGGCTATAAATAGCCTAATACAATGACATAAAATAAAAGACTAAAATACCCTCGAGGGGCTACAAGACTTAATCCCTCAAGCAAGGGTAAAAGGGAAAAAATGCAGAAATAAAATACATCAAAATAAAATGACCATACTAAAATCAGAAATACATCGGGCAGATCGTGGCCGTAGATCTACGGCCACGTCGACTGTAGACTTTCCAACTGATGCCCCCATCAGTTTGTCTCTACCTTTCTTAACACAAGTCAAATGTTATATCTCTACTCATCTAACCGGGTCATCAGAAGGCCGCCATTTTATATGACCAAACTATCTAAGGCGACTCTCTCTAATCTTATCTTCTAATGGAGCTACTCCAACCTTTTCACGTATATGCTCATTTCGTATCCTATCTCTAAGGGAAAAGCCACTCATCCACCCGAGCATCCTCTTCTCTGCCACACTTAACTTAGTTTTTTAAAATATGATAATTAATTTATGTTAATAAAACTCCAACATTAGTGTTTATTAATCATTGTAAGTTATTACATATTTTATATGTGTATTGATATCTCATAGGTGGGTTGTCTCTCACACAAACGCCCTTGCAGCGGTAAGTTAAGCCGTGTTGTATAAAAATTTAATTTTATCCTAACATGCTCCCAAAATAATTTTGAGAATATTGGAAAAGTGGATGAGTGTGTTGGAGACATATATGTGCCCAACATAAATACAAAAGATATCTAGAAGTATACATGCTCCCAAGGTAACTGATGCTTAAAATAACTTTAAGGACTATATGGAGAGAGATGATGTAAATTACAATCTCCGTATCGTATTAATACTGATTTACTTCAGAGAGTAGACTGTCAAAAATAAATTTTAGCTTTGCATTCAAGTTTACAATCTCCATATACAACAAACAATAGCAATTAGATATATTAGAAGTGTTGAAAAATTAATATCCGAAGATTAGAGAGAAAAAGAGGATGATCAAATATTACATGGATAGAAATTATTTACAATGATTTGTCAATAATAAGTTTAAAACCCTAGACAACACTCAACAAGAATGCAGATCTAAGATTACGTGTATCTAAAATTAATAAAAATAATTTGTGAATATAAAGAATAAACCTGAAACAAAAATCAGCGAGAATGAAATAGACGATGAAAAATCATAATGTCGACCCTAAATAGTCAAGGTGAGTCTAATGATAATGTTATTCAACAATGATATAATTATGGGTAGAATTGGATACTTGTTCTTTGAAAACTATGGAAACAAAAGGAATACATGAAGATAACTATTTCAAAATACAGGTGAATTAGGTAAATGATCCAAAAGGACAGGCATTTGAGCGCTAAGAACATGAACATAACAACATTGCACAAATGGTAAAACCATCATGCAATCTATATTACAGAGGAAACCATAAACACAACATAACACACAAATATAGCGTTTCTGATTGGCTTCTAGGAAAGCACCATCTTCGCCATTTTAATAATGCGGTTCGAGAGAGAGGTGCAAACATAACATAATCTAATATATAAGATACTGCATCAAACATCAAGCCACACAGATAGATGCCCATACAAATAGAAATCCATCAGATCCGATAAATGAATAAAACGATACCATGATAAGTCGATCCAGCTCAATCTCAAACAACCGCCGGCTCAGACTCGCCGGAAGCGATGTCCTCACCAGTCGGTTCGGTGTGCTTCGGAACAGAGTCGGATACATTTCCACTATCTTCTGCTGCGGGAGCAGCATTGGCCTCAACGGGAGTCAGAGAAACAGGGGAAACCTTAGCCTTCACGGATTCGATCATCCTTCGGCTGATTTCCTTGGAATAGATCTGGAGGATCTCTATCCCTTCGTCCACGGACGCCTCAGCGGAGATGAACTCGTCAGCTTTGGGAGCAGAAGGTGGCGATACGTACGTGGAGGCAAGATCGAAGGCCTCCTGCTCGATGCGACGCGCGACAGCGGAGGCCTCCTCGGATGGTAGGGTTCCGTAGCGCTTGGAAAGAATGGACGGAGTGGAAAGATTCTCGATGAGGCGGTTGATGACGGCGTCGCGCGTGCGTTGAGACGGTGGCCAGATATTCACGGAGAAGGACGAAAATGATGTCGCCAGCGAAGTAGCGGTTGCGGGTTTATCATCTGATTTGGGGTTTTCGACCTCACCCTCCTGCTTGAGCTCTTCGCCGTCTTCGGCCATGAGGACGGCTAGTTTATGAGGGAGGAGAGGTTGATAGGGAGGGAGGGGGGGAAGAACAGAAGAGATTTGAACGATCGCCGGCGATCCTGAAGCATTCGGTAAGATCGCTGGGGGGCTTTAAAAAAGTGTTGGATCCTTGGCGATTGTCACGTGACTTCACGTGGCCTGTTGTCGGGGGCATTTTGAACCTGCCTAACCCTATTTTTTCGGGACATTTTAGTCGGAGATTTGCATAAATATCATTATATATATTTTATTTACGTATTTAACATTTAAAATTTTAATATTACATACATATCACTCATAGTTCATTTTAATATCAAATATGAGTGATAGGAAGTAAATATGAATGGTATATTTGATATTAAAATAATATAGAATGTTCTGTATGTAATATTAAAATTTTAGGCGTTAAATATGTAAATAAAATAATATAGGATGATATGTATGCTAATTTCCCTAAAATGAATTCATAAATAAAAGACATATATAAGTTTAGAATTGAAGACCTCTTAATTGACAATAGAACAAAATTAGTTATGTGCCTAATCCTATTTCAATTGTAAGTGAGTTAAGCCTTTTTTTTTTTGTCCATTGGCCGTCTACTTAATAAATGATTTTTTGACTTAAGCTCGACGAGCTAATGAATTAAATTTGAACCAGTCCTGAATCTACTCGTTAACTCGTGAGTTAGTTCATTTTAAAAAATATTAATATTAAATACACTTAAAATATATTAGTATTCATGATTTTAAGTATAAATATTATTGAAAATATTTAAAAATTAAATCTATATTAAGTTATTTTTATTATTTTTCTTCTAATTTTTCATTTTTTATCATTTTCTTATAATTATTGTTTTACTCATAATCATTTTTCTCTTTCATAACAAACAAGTTTGCTTGTTTTGTACAAACCATCATAGAGGAAAAAAAATTCACACAACACTAACATAATAAACACAATGATTTACGTCGTTCGACAATTATGTCTATGTCCACGTGGAGGAGCTGCTAATTTCATTATATTTGAGATTAATAGAAAATTACAATAGCTCTCAAGCTTTCTTTCATACACTCAACAGAAGCCCCAAGGATTCTATTTATAGATTTAGCCAAAGTAAATTAGAAAAAAAACTTCCTAATCTAATCTTAATCAAATCCCTAATTAATGTAATAATTATTATGCCTCAACCAAATCCCCAATTAAATCAACTTAATTACAATAATATGCAATTAAAGCCTTCCAAATCAAGGCTAATTTAGATTTAAAAATCTTTCCAAATCAATGGTTTGAACTCATAGAATAAAGCTCAAGCTCGATAAGTTAATCAAGCTCAAGCTCACGTCATGTTGACTTGAGTTCGACTCGACTCGTTTGCACCCCAAAGTGTGACCTTAGACTTACATCTTTAGTCATATTATTTGGCATTGAAAATGAAATATCTCTCACATGACTTTATTGGTGCATAGATAAAAGAAATTCATCATATTTTAGACTTATTAGATTGAACAAAAAACTCATCAGACAATAAACTTGTGAGCATATTCTAATTTAATCTCTTCACCTAGAGTATTGTATAGTATATGTCCATCATTTTTTTGAATAGAAATGATGAAATTTTGATCAGATGTTGAGTTGAGAGGAAATGTTTTTAGTTTTTTTAAATTTTCTCATGAAAAAATATTAAGAAAAATTTTCCATTCAAGAATTTGTAAAGGAAAATTTAACTCCATATTTTCCATAATACTTAAAATTCAAAAAAATTATGCAATTATTTCTTTCTTTCTTTCAAGAAATATATCTAAAATTTCATTTAGAACTAAATTACCTCTCTATTGTATTCATGAATTGTTTATTGAAACTAGTCCAGAGAAAAAAATGATTTGAATTTATTCAAATTTAATTGAAAATTGATTTGGACAAATTCTAATCAAATTCAAACCTACATCAATAAAGTTTGTTGGTTGCCACATAGAATTTCAAAATGATTTTGTAATGATAGGGTTCATCGAAGCTATTTGTTGTACCTAAAGAAAGAAGATTTCAAAATGGGAGTTCATTAGGAAGGACATCGACAAGATAGCCGACATTATGGGGTAGTGCGTGAATGTTTGAACTAAGTTATAACCTAGTTCAAACCGAGTTCAAATTAGGTTTGAATAAGATTTGAACATTGTAAAAAATGGGAGGGCTTATAGAAAAAAAAAATGATTTTGCAATGGTAGGGCTCGTCGACAATACTGGTTGTGCCTCAAGGAAGAAGATTTCAAAATGAGAGCTCATTAAGAAAGACAAGGACGAGACAAATGACATGAAAAGGCTCACTATGGGCAACATTACAGAAAACTGTGTGAATCTTTGACCTAAGTTAGAACCTTATTCAAACCGATTTCAATTTAGGTTTGCATAAGATTCGAACGTTGTTCAATCAAACCAAGATCAAATCTTACTCAAACCGATTCAAATATCATTCAAAACTGGCTCAAACAAAGTTGAAATTTTAAAATAATTCAAGCTAAACTTACTGTGATAGACTTCAATAAGCAATCCATGCATAAAAGGAACCTTCAAGCAAATTTTCTTAAGAAATAAAATAGCTATCATATTTCTCCAATTTCAAACTTACCGAGGCATTTAAATTCAAAATTCTCTTTGTAAATAGTGAATTATATGAAATAAATATATATATATATATATATATATATGCAAAATATTGTTTGAGTAGATAAATCTCTGGAGAGACCTAGACTTGCCCTTCCAAGTGCATCAACCATCTACACCTCTCCAAAGAGATCTCCCAATAAGAAAGAATTAAATTTAACATAGCTTATAGTATTATATTTAGACTTCATTTGAGACAGCTTTCTTAATGATTCTTAATGCAACTTTTAGTATAAAAAATTTAATTTTTCTACTAAAAAACTGCTTTAAGAAGCAGTGAGAAAGTCGTCCCAAACGAAACCTCAAGCTTGCCATTTATGACACAATCTTAATGCTTAGACATGCATCTGGTTGTCTTCCAAGAAATCAACCTGCACTTGTACAATATGTATTATATATTTAAACAAAGAAATTAAATGAAGTAGAAAAAAATCTAACCATCTTCTCAAAATCGTTGATGCCAGCTTTCCTTTTCCTCCTTTCCATGTGAAGCATTCTTCACTTCCATCCAGCATCTCCTAGGCATAATTTTGAGAGTTTTTGAGGTTGAAGAGAAACTACATGTAGTTTGTAGATTGTCAAACTGGTTAGTAATCTCTCATAGTATGTATAATCATGATCTTTATGAAAGACGCAATACTTCAGAGAATCACATATAGTTGGTGTTGTTCGCATCGATAGAGGTTGACGAAAATAACCCTTCACATATGTATATATAATCTCAGTTAGCAACAATCAAGAGGGGAATATAGATCAAATACCTCACTCAATGGAACGTATAATCTCCGTCTCATGTTGGCAGACTGTTCGGGGTTCCGGGGTAGAACCTTTATGATGTTGGTGGTGGTGCTGGAAGTGACGATGTCGCAGCTTCGCATACAACTTATCAAGCTCGTTGTCGACTTGCTCAATTGATCTCGAGGGTGTTTATCACAAGCCCTCGCATAATCTAAAATGATGTGACTTGGAGGTTGAAGCTATGATCATGTGGTTGCACTCCTCCATACCAATGTGATTGTTGACCAACTTGAGCAACTTAACCAATATGTTTGATTGCTAAGAGAATAAGCATTTGCAAACTATATTATGAGAAATTGATTGACTCAATAGGGTTCGACTTCCCTTAAAGGAAACCAAAATAGGCGTATTGAATTTTCTGTGAAGACATTCATAGAATCCAGAAAAAAAACTCATTTTCCAAAGAACGAAAGTAGGAGTTATGGCCATTTTTTACAGAAAATTCTATTTTGCTAATAAAAAACACCCATTTTTAATCCAGAAGCTGACCTCACAAGAAAATCTTTCGATTCCAAAGGAAAAAAATGAAATTAAACAAACAGTTTACAAAGAAAATGGTTGGATTCAATCTTAAATTTTATTTTGTAAATGCAAACTTATCTATGCTGGTGATGGAAATGGAAGAATCCAAATTTGCCAAACTTAAAACAATAAACCTGGCAATTGAATAAAAAGGGTAAAAATCCTGGCCTGAAGAAGAACAATGGCAAAATTATAGTGATACTCCTTCAATCATAGAAGTTATCTTCAGGCATTTCAGGTGCTGATTGAATATGTAGATTTTTCCACAGGAAAGGCTGATGGCAGCAACTTTTCCATTGTAATGCAATCTCTTAAGTGAACTTTGAGTCTTTGACCACAATCTGGCTCCATGAAGCTGCCCTTCCTTCCAGGAAATATTTACTGTAACTCCGCCCCGAGCTTTTAACCCTCTTACAAATCCCCTGGGCCATTTATCGCGAGGGAGAGCAGGTAGTAAGTAAAGATCCTCCATTGTACTCTGCACAAGCATTTCTGCGATTGCAGCTGAGAAGCTGCAGATCAAAACATTTAACATATCATCATTTTTCTGAAGAAAGTAGAACTCAGTTCAATCAGTTGCAGCTAAATAGCTTAATATAGTTACCCAAAGTTAGCATCTATCTGAAATGGAGGATGAGCAGTGAATAAGTTACTGTATAGGCCACCTTCATAATCAGCCTCATGATCAGGGTCGACTAAGTTTATTAGCTGCTTAATTAACAAGTAAGTGTGCGAACTGTCGCGAAGATGAGACCACAAAGCCATCTTCCATGTTGTTGACCATCCTGGTCCAATATCCCCTGCTCAAGTTGTGAAGTTTAATGCAAATTTTGAACTTTTACAACGGTTTTGATAAAATGTGTAAAATACAGCCAAGGTTTCATTTAGGGGTGTCAATTTCTGGTCACGGGTCGTGTTCGGGTCAAACCCGAAACTGACCTGGTATTATTCAAGTCAACCCGAACCCAACCCATTTTTTGCAAACGGGTCGGTTTTCCGGACCCGAACCCAACCAGCTTCGGGTCCGAGTCAACCCAACACAACCCGAATGACCCGGTACCAAAAAAAACTTCTAGTTTTCGGTCCAAAATGGGTCAACCTCTACTTTTCGGGTCAAAAATGGGTTTTCAGGTCAATTTCGGGTCAAAGGGTCAACCCGAACCTGACCTGATTTTTTAAATGGGTCGAATTATTGAACCCAAACCCAACCTGTTTCGGGTTCAGGTTGACCCTAACCCAAAATTTTTGGGTCGGGTTCGAGTCAAGTTTTCAGGTCATGTCAAATATTGACCCCCCTAGTTTCATTCACCAACCTCTTTTGTATAAGGTGTTGGCAGCAGCTTTACATAAATCCGGTGTTTTTTCAACTGTGATTGTATGGCCTGGGAAGAGACCAAACAAGTGTGAAACATGCCGATGATGAACTTCTGGGTCTTCAAAATCTTTTGCCTGTAAAGGATTGCAATTACGAAGTTTTAAGAGGGTAACAGTTAACATTGCATGCAGAAATTATGTGAATTATCTTTTATTTAGTTTTTTAACAGTATTATAAGTCGCTGACTCCTATGTAAGCAAATATGTGTTGACAAAGTTTGGTTTTCTTTGCTGCATTAAGCATTATATTGATTTATAATATATATAATTCGGTCTACCAAACTTTTGAACATTATAGTTCACTGCAGCCTGTTCAAGACAACTGCAGCAGTTGTAAAATTAGTTATAAATTTATTATGGAAAAATAAAATTTTTGAAAGTTATTGTGGGCTTTATAGAGAGTCGCCTTAGATGGTTTGGTCACATAAAATGGCGGCCTTCCGATGACCCAGTTAGGAGAGTAGATGTATTAGATTTAACATATGTTAAGAAAGATAGATGTAAACCTAAAAAGATTTGGCTAGAAAATATTAGAAATGATATTTTTTTTATTAGATCTAAATGAGAACTTGACTCTTAATCGGACACAATGGAGAAAAAAGATTCATGTAGCCAACCCTACGTAGTGGGATAAAGATTTGATGTTGTTGTATTGTGGGTTTTATGAATTTCTCCCTCTATAATAATTCAGACATTAACTTTTTTATAGCCACCAAATCTAGTAGATATGATTTTGAAAAGCTCCTCATCATAAAAATTTTTAAAAGCATCTAAAAAGCTATAACCAAGCGAAGTGTGGCAATAAGCTATATAGTGAGAGTCCATTTCAATCAGCTTTATCATAGCTTTGATTTTTTATTTAATTGCATTTTTTTTCCCCAGAAAAATTTGTGGTGAGAAATAATTTTTTATAACCAAATTTGCTAGTGTGATAACTATAAGAATATTATCCGACCTTTTCAAAAGAAAAAATATATATAAAATACCCACAAATTACTCTTAAAAAAATCCCAACATAGTTCAACAACTATTACAAATAACTGCAACCACCTCAAATGAATGCAATTGCTGTGAATAGGTCATTCAAAGCACACCCTTGAATACTTTCAAAGACTTTGAAGCTATTTCTTTTCATAATAAGCTAACAGTTGATAAATTTCTTGACAAGATTAATAGATTGACTTCAAACCAGATTTACAAATGATTATAAATAACGGCCTTAACCAAATTACTGGAGTCTAACTTATTGTGATACTAACTAGCATCAATTAAATGCATAATATCAAGAGCATTGAAATTATCAATCTGACAAATC
>NW_021573316.1:1151674-1295407 GCF_001605985.2 Dendrobium catenatum
TGTTTTTCCTACATTTTTCTCCTACGTTCCCTCTCAGATTTTCGTGCAGTTGGCTGTTTTTCTGCTGTGGACGGCAGTTTTCCTTTGGATCCTCTTGGTTTTGGTGTGAAACACTTGGAAATCCAAGTGTTTCCTATCATAATGCTCACTAAATCAGCCGGCTCTTCCTCCTAATCTCCATTACTCCCAAATTCTGATTTGGAAATTCTCAAACTTTCAATCTAGCCGCCCCTCCTTAATTCCCTTCACGGTATCTTCAAACTTGCTGGTTTCCTGCTTACTGTATCTCTATTCCAACAATTGTACATTGCTGTTTTGTACCCAGTGCATTCCCCAAATTGAAGTCCAAAGATTCCAACGTCAAACAGCACCAAGTTCAAGTTCTCCTGATTGCTGTTTAGTGCTGTCCAGAATTTTCTGAAGCATTAAAACTGCTGACCAGCAGTCTTGGTGAGCTCTCCCTTTGCCGACCTGCTGCCCACACATCCAGGTGGCTGCCCAACAGCATCCTGAAGAATTCCAGTGAGGGAAACTTGAATTCCTGCCGCCTAAAACCTTCAAACTGCTGGCTGCTCTCCTACAACCTGCTGTCCACTGATTCTACAAATCTCCTAGCACCATACCTTCATCCGGAAGGGTCCAATTGATGTCCAGAATTTGTCCAGATCAAAAACTGCTGCTATCTTGAAGATCCGTACCTTGTCTTGGCTAATCGGTGGTACGAGGAAGCTCATGGTGGCTGTCTAAGTCATCCCCAACTCTCAAATGATCCTGCCGGAGTGCGTATTTCTCTTGTCTTTGGGTAAACTCAACATCCGATTCGCTATCTTCATAGGTACATCCTTGATTGTGGTTATTATTATAGTCATGAAGATAATGTTAATACTTCTCCGCTAAAACCTAGTAATATAAGAGTTGTGTGAGGGATCTTTTATAGACTAATCTTATTGTTAGTATTGGAATTTACTGTTGGAACAATCCATGTATGCAAAGTAAGATTTATTTGACTATTTAATGATCTCAACCTCTATGCATGTCAGATAAAAACCTAAGCTAGGTACCACTTTAATATTTATATTATCGTTCAATTCCGCATAAGATCTTGCTTATTATTGCCTCTAAATCTAAACGTGCAAACTTCATTAAGAAAATCATTTTCGCATGGGAATGTTTCACATCACATGTATAAGTTACTTCATATGCTCACCAAGTTATAAATAAAGTGAATGAGCAAGCAGGTGATTTTCAAAGCATATTCTGATATAGAAGTAAAATTACTTTCTGAAAAGACAAGAGAAGTGGAGCCAAACAAAACCTTAGAGCTTAGACATAAAAGGGTTTGGTGATGTGAGCCAACATTTGAAGGGAAATCTTAGCCAAAAATAGGCATAAAATTCCCTCTTATGGACCATTTTCTTCTAGAAATGTTTGTGTATAGCACCTTATCATTGTCAATGAAATGCAATTCAATATTTTGAAGACAGTTGAACTGCTTGCAACAATATATGTCTAGTTGTGAAGCCTAATTTTTATCTTACACATAAAAGATGGAAGAGGGGTGGGGCGCCACCTTCCGAGAGTTTAGAGGCTCTGCCCTTGAAAGGTATTTAGCATTTGTGAGTTATTTTATTAAGGATGTTTCAAGAATGTTATCATTATTCAATAGCCCTAGATATTTCCTTATAAATAGAAAGGTGTCATCTTATATTTATATTTCAATAGGCCTTGAAAGGTGTTTAGCATTTGTGAGTTATTTTATTAAAGATGTTTCAAAAATGTTATCATATTTCAATAGTCCTAGATATTTCCTTAAAAATAGAAGGTGGCATCTTATATTTATATCAAAAAATGATGTATTTTTTTAGTCATATCATATTAAAATTTACAACAACTGCTATAAGAGATGGCCATCAATTTGAATCTCTATAAAATGTGTTTTTTGGCACTCATCTTCTTTTCTTTTCTTTTTTTTTTTTTTTTTTTTTACCTCTTGGTGTTTACTTTAGGTTTCACCTGTTTACCAACAATGCATATGCCAAGCGTGAAGTCATTAGTCTAATATGGGATCATGACCTTTTTTTTTCTTTTTTTCTTTTTTTCTTTTTTTCTTCTTATTTCTTATGCATGATCAAGAAAACCTATGCAAGCAAATTGCACTAACTAGCACTTTATCCTTTTTTTGAGTGTCAGCAAAAAAAATCACTACAACTAGTTTGACAATAAAAAATATGTTAAAAAGCTTCATAGACTCATAGAAAATTCTGAAAAAGGCCATAACTAATGCATAAGAGTATTGCAAATACAAGATTTCATGAAGGGTCCAAGCACAAAAAAAAAGAAAAAATATTTAAATTGCATTTTAGGATACACAGTTTTGATAACTCCTTAACAAATAAAAAGAAAATAAAAACACATGCAAATTCTACCATACTATAAATTTGCCGAGTTAAGAGAAAATGGTTAATGTTCTAAGTTCACCTTATACCTTATCCAAAGAAAAGGTATAATGATTCCAAAGATGAGTGCAAAGCCAGGCCCCACCCATTGGCCAAACCGCCCAAACCGGATCACCTTCATCAGGTGATGTTTTTGCCCATACATCAGAGACTTGATGTGCAACCCAACCACTAGCCTCATAATTAACCTGCAAAATGAAGCTTAATTTTGCAAAAGTAAAGAAGAATGAATTCTACACAGCAAAAATATAAACACTAAGTACATTCTGAAAAAATAGTTATCTACTAATTTCATCTAAAAATAAGTTTGATGTGTTCACTTCCAAAGAAACTAGGCTCCTCAAGTTTGTGATAATACATACCATCTAAACCCATTTCATCTTTTTCGAATAGATCATTTAGTTGACATTTAATCTGGGATGTACCAACACTCCAAAAATTAAAGTCATGCGTTGTCCAACAATTATCAAATACAGATATGTGCTCTACATGACACCGAAATGTGTTAGACACCGAAATTTATAAAAAAAAAATAACATGTAAATCAGACATTGTAACAGTCCAAACTTTTAACTATAGAAATATTGTCCTCTTTGGTCTTAAGAGCCTCACAGTTTTGTATTGTTTGTATAAATTCCCAGTATGTCACCCATCCCAAAATTGCTCTGGGATGAGCACGCTTAACTGTGGAGTTTTTTACGAAAATTCCAGCCATTACATCAAAAGATGCCTTGATTTTTAAGAGTTTACCTTTCATTTACTTAAGGGGTTTCACAATCTCACCCACTTTAGTAACTGACGTCCTCGTCAGCATCTTAATTTCAGAATCATCCACCAGGAAAATAGGATTCTAGAGGCGGCCCCTACAAGTTTAAGTGGTGGCTTACATCATATAGTACTTTGTCTCATATAGGGTTCAAGAGGTGGCTCTCATGGCGTAGCACTATTTCCCATCTTTAGGCTGGTGTACCAAACTCTTAACTATCGAGATATTGTCTGCTTTGACTAAAGAGCCTCACAGTTTTATCCTGTTGGAGTAACTTCTTAGTAGGTCACTCATCCCAAAATTGCTCTGGGACGAACACGCTTAACTACGGAGTTTCTTACGAAAATTTCAGTCATTACACCAAAAGGTGCTTCGATGTTTAAGAGTTTAACTTCATTTACTTAAGGGGTTTCACACATTGCAGGTACATGAAAGGAAAATTAAATATTTTTTACATTTAAAAATTGATATTAATTTAACTCTTTAAAATAAAAAAGGACAATACAATTTATATTATTACTCATTTTTAGAGTGATTAAAAATTATTTGTTGAACATTTTAATATTTAAGTTTTTTTTTTTATTTATAGTTTATTGGTTATTATGTTGACATATTTTATAATTAATGGCACATAATTTACTTATATTGAGAGTAGTACTGCTAAGCAAACAGAACAGGAGCACCTTAAACTCATATTAACTTGCATTGTAAATACAGCATCAACCTAGGAAAAAACTTTAACATCCACCCAATATCAATTTTACAATTAGAGATTTTTTGAAGCAAGTGTTGCTAACTATGATAAGATAAACTACAAAACATGAAATGTAACAGAATTTTAGCAAAGAATGCATGTGTATCTTACTTTTGCTGTTTTAGCTCCATTCACTGCAAGAGATGCTATGTAGTCAAACAGTGGTTGTTGGCATTCACTAAGATTGCAAGAAAGAGATGGCCAATAGTTCATTTGCAGATTGATATTAAAGTGAGGAGCTGCACTGGAGGGAAAGAAAAAACAACATAAGTTTTTTATGGATTTAACTAGGCATAACAAAAACAAGAGCATAACACACAAGTTAGGAGCATTTGCAATAAATATCTTCAGATGCAATTAAGCAAAAAAATCTTAAGAAAAAAAATAAGAATAAAATCAATACGAAATTGCATGAACAAGGCATCAAAATAATTGTCATTTTGTTTTTGCATGAATGATCATTAGCTTGAAAATAGTGTCTGTTTGATGCTATTACCATTCATTTTACAACTTTCTCATTTTTTTGTCTTTTATCTAAGTATACATTTTAAGTTTTAGACAATTTTCCAATGTCATGAACCACTAGAGAAATTATATCAATGAGGTAAGAGACCTGATGATTCTATAGCTGGCAACAACCATAGAAGGGTAACACCATAGAAAGATTCAAGGTTGTCTTGGCGGCCTCGTCGGACTAGTACCTACTTCGTCGGGCATGATCCAAAAGTTGACAGTACAAATAAGCTCCTGACACAAATGACCTGATGGAGCTAGCTACCCGACTTATATCTGACTGGCCTTAAGCTAGCAAGTCAACACATCCGACAGGAAGGTTGCATTGCCCATATAGGTTGGCATTCTGAATTTGACTTGGGGTTCGTTGACGCCCCAAAGCCACCAAGTCATGATTGTTCTACAACTCACTTTATGCATGAAATGTGTCTTGAGTGCATTCTAACACATCAATCATAGTTAGCAGGGTATGTGAACAAAGTAAGCTGCATTGGGAAAAGTTGGCACATCGTGTTAGAAGCCATTAGGAAAAGGAATTGAATTGGTAGACACTACAAGTAAAGTAGATTGGACAGATTGAAGTCACCGCCAAAATTTATTATGTGAAAAACAACATAAATTATACAAATCAAAAATCACACAACAAACAACACAAAGAACACGGCGATTTACGTGGTTTGGAAAAGATACATACGTCCATGGGGAGGAGATGATAATTTCACTATATTAGAGAATAATAAAGATTACAATAGGCTCTCAAGCTCTCTCTTACCAGGATACAGCAGCCCATAAGCCCTTTAAAAAAATTTGAGACAAAACAATTTAGGAAAAACTTCTTAATCTAATCCTCAATCAAATTACATAATTAAGGAAAAAATAGCTCCCGAATTAATTACAATAATAAGACATTAAAACATTCCAAATTAAAGCTTATTTAGATTTGGAAAATAATTCTAAATCAGCAATCTCCATTTCATCTTTCACTTCAAAAAGTGAAAGAGAACAAACCAATCTTCAATATCAAAACGAATGCACACAGATGGTTGCCTATGTACCCCCCTTCTAAGGAATCAAGCCAAGCTTAGTTCTTCAAATAAATGGACAATCAGTCATGAGTCTTGCATCACTGCTGTGGTGACTGCATCTATAAGCCTGCCATCAATTGTACCCTTCAGATATCTCAAGATACTCTTCACAACTTGTCAATGACTCTTTCATATATCACATATGAACTTGCTCACAAAATCAACTGCTTGTGCAATGTTTGGATCGAGCTGCTCCAAAATTAGACCATATTGTGCTACAAGTGCCAAGTAACCACGATTTGAGTGATACTTAATTACTGGGGAGAACACCTTATCTTAAGCAATCCCTTCCCATTGTGCAAAATCCTTTTCCATCAACCAGATTTATACTATATATTGGCTCCAAGAGATCCTTCATTTCCACGCATCCATTGCACCCAATGACTTTTCTTCCTAGAGGAAGCTTCACCATCCTCTAAGTAGCATCATTCTGAAGAGACCCCATCTCTTCATCCATAGCCCTCTTCTAAAGATCACTAACAGGATTGTCCATTGCTTTCTTATAGTGACTAGGAACTTAAGCCTACATGACTGAAAGTGCAAATGCAATGTGATCATTCAACCAAGCTGATTTTGGGACAATCTGGCACCTAGACCTGTTCTTCGTAATAGATTACTGAGTAGGAATCCCATCCTCAATATCATCTTCTACCTCCTGATATGCAACTGAATCAAGTACGTTGGTAGAAATGACCTATCTCTGTGAAGCAAATGGAGTTGCATTAAACTCCAACTTTTACAGTGCATATGTGATCCCAATAGAACTTTCCACCTGCTTTGAGTCTTGAGGCTTCAACATGCTTGCCTCATCAAAATTAACATCCTTGCCAATGACAATCTTCTTCTCTATCGGATCATATAGTTTGAAGCCATTGACTCCACGCCTGAAGCCAATAAAGATCGTCTTATTTGCCTGCAGTTTCAATTTATTGTTTTGAACATGATAGTAAGCTGGACACTCAAACAGTCTTAACGCTCATAATCTCTAGCAGAATCTCCTGACCACATCTACTTTGGGGTCTTCTTTCAGATAGTTGTAGAAGATAGACAGTTCACCAAGTGACAGGCATAATTTATTGCCTCAGCCCAATAGACTCTATCCAACCCAGCATTGGATAACATACACCGAACTTTTTCCACCAAAGTGTCGTTCATCCTCTCTGCCACCCCGTTCTGCTGCAATATTGCTCTAATAGTGAAGTGGGTGTTGAAACTCAGATCTCTGGCACTCCTACAATAATGCATCCAAAGTGCATTCGCCCACATTGTCTGATCTGATACACCGGATCATTTTTTCAGTCTTAAGTCTCAATTCACTTCCAAACATATCAGGAGAAAACATCAATAAAAGAGACAAAGTATCGTCGCCCGCAGAATGATGTTGTCTTTTTCGGGCCCCAAACATGTGTGTGAATATATTCCAAGCTATTCTTTGTATTGTTGATGACAGTACTAAAATGATACACGTGTCTTCTGGTCAAACACACAATGTTCACAAAGATCAAGCTTGTAGGTGTTTGCTCCTTTAATCAATCCTTGCTTCACCAAATCCATAAGAAAAGCCTCTTTAGCATGAGCTAGCCATATATGCTACAATACAGTGACATCAAAAGAATCATCGATAATAACAATCATTCCAATCAATCACAGTTCTTTCCTGAAGGTGGTAAAGGTTGTGGTGATGAACTCCTTTAAGATAAACGAAAGCTCCATAATATATCTTCAGAAATTTTGTCTCAATAACTATCTTGTAGCCCTTGATCTCTAAAAGCCCAATAGATAGGAAATTCTTCCTGATATCAGGAACAAGCCTCACATCAGTCAGCTCTTTCACAGTACCATCATGCATTCTAATGAAGGTGCTCCCTACACCAACTGTAGGATAGACCTAATAATTTCTCATAGTCACAACACTACTGTCATGCTCCTTGTTGGTACCAAACAACTCTTTAGTGTGAAAAATGTGATAGGTAGCGCCAGTATCCAGAATTCAGCATAAATCATCTTAATATAAACTCTGAGAAACTACATATAGTGATACATCTGAATCTTCTTCACGCTCTTCCACGCTAAAGTTAGCCTCAGTGAAAACTCCATTTCTATTCTCCTTCAATTTCGGACAATCTTTCTTCTAATAATCAGTCTATAAGTAGAAAACATGTTGATTGTTCCCAAGATTGCACCCATGAGACTTGTTTTGCTTGCTGCCACCCAATTTATTTTTCTATTTTTTAAATCTTCCTTGTTGGAGTGAGAGAGCCTCAGCTGAATCCATCTTTGCAGACTCCTTGTCCTGACGCCGGAACTCGTGATTTAGCAATGCAGGAGTCACCTCACCATAATTCAAGACCTTCCCATAAATGAGTGTCATCGTGAAGTTTTAGTACTCATTCGGGAGAAAATTCAATAGGAATGCCTTGTCTTCATCTCCAACTTCCTCATTCAAATTCACAAGATCTGTCAACACCTCTATGAAGTCATTCAAATGCTCATCAATTGTAATCTCATGCCTTATATGAAACCTATAGAGTTGCTGCTTCATATGAAGACGATTCTTCATGCTCTTTGTCAGATACTTGTTCTCCAAAGCCATCCACAGCTTCACAGCATAAGTCTCCATCATCACCCCAACTTGATCTCCTAAGATAGACAATTTCTAATCAAGTCACAAGCACTTTGGTTCATCTTGAGTCAATCTCTCTCAGACATCTCTTCAGGACGTTCATCGCCATTATGAATATACTCCAGATTCAAAGAGCACAGCACATCCATCACCTCACATTGCCACATGCCAAAATTTTATTTGCCGTCAATTTTTGTCAAGTCATTTTTGACGAGATGTGTAATCACCAGATGAATCGATGTCTTCATCGACGAGGTGGATGTATCTGTGGCTCTACCGGATCTCATAACCTCCACCAAACTGCAACCTCTTTATGATGACGGAATTGCACCAATCCGACTCAGCAATCAATCAAGCCAATGCATCTGATTCGTTTGAAGGTTGCTACAAGCCCGGTCGAACCACACTGACAGGAAATCTTCCCGTTCGTCGTCACCGAAAATCATCGAAATCTAGCTCTGATACCAATTGTTATGCAAACAATCACAACGAAAATAAAAAATCAGAAATCACACAACACAATCAATCACAAATAAAACGATGATTTACGTTATTTAGCGAAGATGCCTACGTCTACGGGAGGGGATGATGATTTCACCATATTGAATAATAATAGGAAATTACAATAACTCTCAAGCTTCCTCTCCTCTTATACATCCAATACAATAGCCCTCAAGCCCTATTTAAAATTTGAAATAAACACAATAAAGGAAGCCTAATTAATAAGAAATTCAATCATGTCATAATTAGATCTCCTAATAAATGTTTTCCTAATCAATACATAAATCAAATTTCCTAATTAATGCAATAATTAGATCCCTAATTAATACATCAATCAAATCTCCAATCAAATCAACTTAATTAGGAAAATAATCAACTCCGTAATCAAATAAATAATGAGTCATTAAAGTTTTCCAAAATAAAGCTTACTTATATTTGAAAATAATTCAAAATCAACAAAATAGGCAAGCATCTTTTAAGCAAATCATAACCAAGTCTTTCACCAAGTTATGATCATTCCTAAAAAAAGAAAAACAAGCCCACTAGCAACTTGAGAAAGACAGCCAAAATAAAATGTAAACTATGTAAAAACGGCCAAATGTTGGACCACATATAACAAATGTCTGGAAGAAATAACCAGAAACTTAAAACACCATAAATCAAAATCAAGAAATACATTTCTATGCTGCAAATAGTAATGTATGTTCAGAACATACTCCCATGGAGGTTCAAGATCTTTGTTCCATATTCCTTGCAAATTAGAAACCTGGGTTCCAGGCCTTGAGCTAGAGATAAGCAAATAGCGCCCATAATGAAACAAAAGTTCTACCAAAGAAGGATCCTCATCAAGTTTAAAAGAATTCACTCTTTCTGCAGTTGACACAAGAACATTGCCATTCAAACAATCATGTTTCAATGATTTCAGTTTCCTCCTTGCATAGAGATTATCATCACAAGCAGTATTATGCTTAATATGAATTAGATTCATTTTTTTTATGCTATCAGAACCGTTGGACAGCTGCAATTCAACCCGATGAAAAAGATTCAGGTAATCATCCAAATGATATGCCAATAACTGAGAGAAGGACAAATTTTGTATGGAATTTGCAGTGTTCAGTGATTCGGATGTTGGATCTCGCTTAGAATCCGCTGGATTTATGAATGGTCCTTCAAATGATGATGATGCAGCTAGAAGCAAGACAGCCCAGTCTGCACCATCAATTTTTAGCTTCCTGTCTTCCACAACTTGCACCACAGCATTATTACCAGCTATCTGAACATCAAGTACTGCGGCGAATTGAATTCCGTCGGAATTTTTGGACAATTCAACTTTAGGCGGCCTTCTTTTTGGAGGGCAGTTACCTTCCATGATTATACGGTTTGCAGAATTAGCAACCGAGTGATGGTGTAATTTACTGTCTAAATATACAATAAATGAGATAGAAGCTGTTTTGGTAGAAGAGAGTTTTGTCACAACCACCTGATGTGGATTTGATGAGAAATGCTCTCTTGTGAATTCTACATCCCCTAAATTGTACTTGATCTTAACAGTTGCAGTTGACAAATCAAGTTCTCTCACATAAGAAGTATAGGTCAAATGAGAATCATCAAATTCAAGGTTGATATTTCCAAGAGGTTGATAAGCCTGCAGTCACAGAAGATGCAATTAGGAGTGATCACTTTTGAAAACATATATGATTTATGAGAGATTTTTTTTCGAACTTATGTGCCAAGTGCTAATATAAGAAAATCTAAGAATCAAAATAATTTGAAATAATTAACTTTTTCACCTTTTTTTTGTGCCTGCCTTTATTATATTCCATCATGTAACAGGACTAAAACTAAATCTAAAACAATTTCAACCACTACAACATGTATATAAACCAACAAAATGAAGTCAACTAAACGAGAGATTATTATGTGCAGACACCAAACCATTGAAGGCTAATAAGAGCATGCAACGTCACCTGGTACACAGCCGCGGTACACAGTAAAAATATGACGTGACACGCTCGACGCCAGACGGCGTCCAGTGTTCACACAGAATAATTTTTCCAACTAAACAGCCTAGAGGGAGCATACTTCCAACATGGTATATAAAATTAAAAAATAAAATAAAATTTTCTTGGGCCTTCATTGAGGACCTCAAAAGTTTCAATAATCTAATGGTTGATTCCTTCTGGAAGCAAGATCCTAGTACGAGTAAGGTCTCATTTGGTTCTTTGAAATTAGATAAAATATTATGAAAAATAAGGATTTACTCAGCAAACAGCTTCAAAATCTCTAAAATTTGAAGATTTCATTTTGACACTCAAATTTCCTAAAACATATTTATCATCCACAAGCAACCAGATGAACCCTAAATATATTCAGTACACTGTCAAATTGCAGAAAGAGACATACGGCATACGTGATACATCCAATTAATTGGAACCTGAGGATGCATAGTTAATCAGGCCCTTTATCTTTCAGGGTTTCAACCTTCGTTTCCAATGGTTAATAGACTGTTGATGATCATGCTTCAATTCATAATCACACTAAGCAGACATTGCAATGCAATACACAACAAGAAGCAAAGAAGAACCAAATGACAGAAGATAGCTGGGAGCTCTACTAACCTACTAATTTCTAACAATTTGCACCTAGCTGCTCTCCTCCTTCCTTCCAAAAGGGAGAGAAAAACACACACACGCAGAGGGAGAACATCACCTACCTCAGGTGGGTGATCTGACAATCCAAAAGCAGCTGCGGTGGCTTCAGCATACTGCCCATCATCAACAAGCTTCCTGACCTTAGAAAGAACACTAGGTGCATCAGGATTCGTGTAATCACCAGGCACACCAGTCCACAGAGTATCATCTACACCAGAAGAGGATAAGTTTCAGGAAAATAGAGGAATCTGGATGAAGAAAGAAGCACTTACGATTGAGCTGGAGAGTCTCATTGGGTACGTTGCCCCAAACCATGGCGCCGAGTCGACCGTTGCCGATAGGAGCGGCGTCGGTCCAATGCTTCGCCGGCTCCGTGAAGACCAGCTTGAGAGGCCGCGACGGCTCGTCGTCCTCGTTGTCGCCATTGCCCCAAAACTCTGAGTCCGCCTCTGTCGGTGGCCTAACCCACACCCATTCTCCCTCTTCTTCTGGCTCCATGCGTAGCTGGACAGAGCAGCAACCGAGAGAGAGAGAGACAGAGATACAGATAGATAGAGAAGATAAGAAGAGACAGTGTAGCGACTGCTGGGAAGCGTCTCTGCAGAGCCAAACGGTTCGTTACTTAGGTACAAAATATTGTATAGAAATAGAATTACTGATTTTTTTTTTAAATAGAATTACTGATAATAGCTACATAAATCACTTTTAAAAAGAATTTTATTTTACGAAATTATAAATTATAGCACGAGTTTTAAGAAAAAAAAAAACAAGACGCATAATCACCTAAGGGCTACGGCATAAATTTCAATGTTATTATTTTTAAATTTTCTTTATATATTTTAATATAAAATGAAAATAAATTTGAATATATATATATATATATATATGCTAGAAAATTATTTTAGAAAGTAAGAAAAAAGCTGTCCTAAATGAAGCCTAATAGAAGTAGCGGGCAATAGGTTTAAAACTTAGCGAGCATTAGAATTTTTTTTTTTTTAACATTTATGTCAATTAAGACAAATATATAAACACATCATATATGTAAAACTCGAATTCAATATCTCTTAGTTGGTAGTTGATAGTCAAAACTCATAATCAACAGATTAAGACTTTGTTTGGGACAGCTTTTTTATTGCTTCTTAAAGCAGCTTTTTAGTATAAAAATTAAATTTTATACTAAAAAAATTGCTTTAAGAAGCAATAAGAAAGCCGTCCCAAACAAACCTTAAGGAGAGACGCATAATGAAAATACGAATAAGTTGGGTACTTTAAAAACCAATTTTGATTTATTTTAAATATATAAATAATATAAAAAAATAAATCAAATAACTATCAAATATATTTAGTTCATTAAATTGGTATTGACTGATAAAATTGATGATGTTTTAATAATTTTATATTTTAATATATATATTTATTTATTTGTTTGTTTATTTGTTTATTTATTTTGAAAAAACGGCTCATGCTAATCACGTGACGGAGAGACCACTGCCAGACGTGACCGGGACAATAACAGAGCTTGTACGGATCGATAATTTGTCGCATTCGTTCGCCCGAGTCATTTAGATTCGCGCTCGCGATTACGAAAAAGGTTGAAGCTTAATTATTTATTATTTATAGTGACGTGTTTGATATCTATTGGAGCAGGTTGCTGAGCTTTTTCGAGGAAAGTCGGCCCGAATCAGTGGGATTTAATCCGAGATCTTTTTGTCGGCGCATGTCTGCCCATTTTTTAAGTAAGCTTGTTTATTAAGGGATTTTCTTAATGTGATACCTACAAATTTTATATTTATAGTAATATTTATTAGGGGCTGTTTGGTTTGATTATTTTAGGTTGTAAAGTATTTTTTTTTTTTTTTGGGGGGAAATTATGGGCTTAGCCCTTTCCATTCACTAAATAATAGTTACAGGTGAGAAAGAAAAAAACAGTAAAGGAAAAGCATGACCCAACGGCCAAAAAATTAAAGAGGGAAATGACAAAACCCCTCAACAACAAATACAGGAAAGTCAGTAGCTAAAGTAATAACAAAAATGTAAACATAATAAAACCCAAAAATCGGTTTGGAGACTACAATCCAGGGGCTCAGGAATTGCCTCTCTCTCAGCCTGGTTGCAAATATTAGGGCCTTGCCATCCTAGGGGAAAATGGCAACCCAATCATCATTGCCCACTCCAGCTATATAAACGACAGCAGACCGGAAGAGCAGAAATAAAAACCCAGAAGGAAAGAGCACGTATACCATTATAAGCTCAAAATACCCAGCAGGAGTTACAGAATTTCCATCAAATAACCGGAAGAGATGAGAACAGCCCCAGAATAAGCAATAGAGCACGTAATCCATACCGAACTCTATATACCCAGCATGTATTACAGAATTTCCATCAGGTGATGCCCACTTTTCCACTTTAAAATTTTTGATAAAACAACAGTTCTGATTCTATTAGCTAAGCAAGTAGATGAAGAAGAACCATTCCCAAATTTTCTCTCATTTCTTTCCCTCCAGATGTGATAAACCGAACAACAGACAAGCAAATAATATAATTCCTTGTCTCTAGTATGAGTCTCACCAATGTATTCAAAGGTTTGCAAAATATTTGGTCTTAACAATAAAAATCCCAGATTTCTCATCAGATTGGAGAGAATAGAGAAAGAGTAGTCACATTCAAAGAAGAGGTGGCTAATGGTTTCATTGCAGTTGTGACAAAGGGTGCAAGCAGCATTTACATTAATACCTTTCTTAATAAGAGAATCAGCTGTTTTAAGCCCCCCCCCCCCCCCCCCCCCCCCTAGCTCTACCCCCCCCATTATCGCCATCCAGCAAAAAGAAGAGAATCTAATGACATGTCGCTTATGCCATACAAAATTTCACCAGTTAACAATCCCATTGTCTCGATAGAAAAACTCCCTGAAATCTTTATGCTTGCATTTCTTACCAGAACCCCAAAACAGATTGTTATGTGTACCCGAAGCAATTATAATATCAGATAAAGCATTGTGTACAATCCTTATACCAATGGAAATTACCTTTAGCTACAATGGTCCCAATATAAAGAAAGCATATGAATAAATTCCACCTTATCTTTGAGGCAACAATCCTTATACCAATGGTCCCAATATAAAGAAATTTTAGAAGAGGCAGATACAATAAAATGGAAATTACCTTTAGCTACACTAGCATCTCTACACAGCTTTTTCCAGAAACTATAAGCCTTTGAAACTGGCTCCTTCCAGGGAGAAATATAAGTATGCAATAACCAAATACTCAAAGGGCAATGAGTATTAAAAATTCTAATAATGAGAGAGCAATTAAAACTAAACTGAATAGAATTAAGCGACGGCAATCCAATTCCTCCCATCTTTTTAGGTTTGCAAGTGTTCCTCCACGCAATTAAGTGCATTTTCTTAGCATTTGTATCACCAAAATAAAGGAATTTAGCTCTTAACCTCTCAATTTGCTTAATGATAGAATTTGGTATAATGCCCCCACGAATCCAGTAAGCTATCGTGTTCCAAATGGTATACCTGAGAAATTGTAGCCTACCAGCGAATGATAGAGCCTTAGCCTTCCAACCTGAAAGCTTAGCAATAACACATTCTATAAGTTTTGCAAAACTAGCAAGCTTAGGATTATAAGGAGACAGAGGAAGCCCAAGATAGTTCATGCTAGATGAAGCAGTAGCAATGTTTAGAGAAGAGCAGATTCTATCAGCAATGGCACATCTGGATGGAAGTAATATAGAGCTTTTCTCATAGTTTATATGAAGACCCGAAGCATAAGAGAATACATTGAGAATTTGAGTCAGATTATAGCAGTTATTAAGATCTGCTTTCCCAAAGAGTATCAAGTCATCTGCATACATAAGATGAGACAACCTATACTCCCCAATCATAAAGGCATCAAAACTGTTTTCATGAATATTACAATCCAGCAAGCATGAAAGAGCATCCATCACAATACTAAACAGATACGGACTAAGAGGGCATCCCTGTCTGAGGCCCGAATTTGAAGCAAAGAAACCATCTAATGCACCATCAATGCAAAGCGAAAACCACACATCGGAAATACAAGCATCTATCCAATCCACAAACAATTTAGGGAACCCTTTTTGCAACATTCTAGCAATAAGAAACCTTCTAGATACACTATCAAAGGCTTTTTTAATATCCAGCTTAATACACATTAGCTGGAAATTAGAGGATTTCCTAGAATATTGAAGAATTTCATTAGCAAGAAGTATATTATCAGTGGAAATTTTATTTTTTATGAAACCAGCTTGATTATCTTTGATAATGAAAGGCATAATGAGCTTCATTCTAGCAGCCAAAACTTTTGCAATAATTTTGTAAGAAGTGTTACAAAGTGCAATGGGCCTAAAATCAGAGATAGACTCAGCATGACTGGATTTGGGGATAAGAGTGATAGCAATAGCCTTAGTCGAGCGAGGCATATAAGCATTATGATAAAAACTCTTAATAGCATTGCAAATCGTAGGACCTGTAACCACCCAAGTAGCTTTGAAAAATTCAAAATTATATCCATCAGGCCCAGGAGATGAATCTGAAGCTCCAGAAAAAACCGCATGCTTAATTTCAGTATCTGTGAAAGGCACAGTGAGAGAGTCTAACAATTCAGAAGGAATAACATTACCGGGATGAAAATTGTTGATGTCAAAATCCAAATTTGGAGTAGTATTGAAGAGGTTTTGAAAATAGGATATAGCTCCATTAATTGCATCAGACATAGATGCATCAGGATTAGACATGCCTAAGGTAATGACAGTTTTTTTATAATTCCTCCTCGTTCTAATCCTGGCATACATAAATTTAAGGTCATCTTCACCCTGCTTTAACCAATTAACTTTAGCCCTTTGTTTAAGCCAAGAGAACCACTTTGAGGAAGCATCTTCCAAATGCAGGTTAATATTTTTAAGCTCCAAAGAAGAGGCATTTAAGTTGACAGCAACATCCAAGCTATTAAGAGTGGCAGATTGCTTAGCCTTAAGCATATTAATATAGTCAGCCATCCCATTAGCAGAAGCCCAAGACTTACTCCTAACAGAGATTTTTAACTTCTTAAGTTTTGCCCCAAGGTCAGCTAAAAGATTGCCAGTAGCTTTGACAGAAAAAATATCAAACAGCAAAAACCAAAACTGTTCATATTTTACCCAGTAATTTTTGAATTGAAATCGATGCTTACAGTTAGATTCCTCCCGGCACTTGAGAATGAGAGAGCAGTGATCAGAACCTATAGGATTTTCAATCTTGTAGTATGAGCCAGGATAACAGGACATCCAAAGATCATTTACCAACATACGATCTAATTTGATATGAATAGGCTTTTCAGTTTGTTGATTGAACCAGGTGAAAGGAGGTCCAATAGAAGCCAAATCTTTAATGTTGGTGTCAAAAATAACACTATTTAAATCAAATAGCTGATTTTGATGTAGCTCATTACCCCCAATTTTCTCAGAAGGGAAACAGCAACAATTAAAATCTCCCATAAGAATCCAGGGAACACCACCAGATGGAGAGATATTCCTCAAATCCTCCCAAAGAGTTTTCCTGTCTTCTTGAGAGTTGGATGCATAAATAACAGATAATAGAAAAGGAGTATTAGTGCCAAATGAAACCGTACCAACAATCATTTGAGAGGAGAAAAAACAAGGCAGAAACGCCAATCTATCATGACACCATTTAATCCAAATCCGACCGAGACTTGAGCAATGGAAATTATTACAGCTAGATTCTGTGTCAAACACAAGATGGCTATTGAAGAAACTCCTATCGGAGAGGTGAGAAAGCTGAATTCTATTCTCAAGAATGCAAAGCATATCCATTCTAAGAGAGCGAGCTAACATTTTACAGTGAGACACCTTATTAGAGGAAGAGAAACCTCTAATATTCCAAGCTGCTATGACTGGACAAATCATTTACGTTTTGAGGAGGAGGCAGGAGGCTTTTTGGATTCCTTTCCCTTTGCATTTTTAGGAAGGGCAGATTTTTTTTTTCCCCACTTGAGTTGGTAACCGGCTCCGAATAAGAGGTGCAGTCATTTTCAGACCCAGATAAAACTAGGTCCTCGGTATTTTGAAGTGTAGAGTATTTATTAGTCATCAACACATCCAATGCCTTATTTGAGGCTATCTGATTTAAAGCATTATCCCCTAATCCTTCTTCAGTAGGGGAGTTTAGGTTTGGAATACTCAAAGGTGCTTGTGACACAATAGCACTATTAAGATTGCTGGGGGTTTCAGCGCTAATCTTTGCTGGAATATCCAGCTGCGCCTGGGCATTGGTGTCCGTTTTTTGTGTGATGGTATTAGGTTGGCAAACCGTATTAAATTCTTTAGGAACCCAGACAACCTGAGGCGGAATCAAGGCATGTTTGGCAGGAGAAGCAATATGAGAAGAGATTGTAGAAGTTTTGTTTGCTATATTATTAGCAATATCCTTCCCATTAGTTTGCTTTAAAGCTCCAGGACGAGTCTGTGATTGCTTGCTATGATGCCTAGAGGTGCTACGTCCCCTAGTTTGATTGTGAGTTTGCTGCTCTGATTTTTGAGAAGTACAAAAAGAGGATATGTGAGCTAAGGAACCGCAGTAGGAACAAGGATCAGGTTTCCATTCATATTGAATTTGCAATTTAATGACTTCTCCCTCAATAGCCACAGAAACTGATTCCGGAAAAGAAGAAGTAATGGAAGCTTGAATGCAGATTCTAGCATAAGTTAATCTAGTCTTAGCAGCAGTCAAAGCGTCTACTGCCATAGGAATCCCAATTTTTGAAGCAATTTTTGAAATACCTATAGAATTCGAGCAAACTAATGGCAGATTGTGCACTCTCACCCAAATCGGAACAGTAGTAAAATTTTTCCTAGTTGGATGAAAATTTTTAGTCCATTTTTGAAAAATAAAAGGCTTCCCATGAAAGAACCAAGCACCTTTTGACCAGACCATTTCAAAATCTTCCAACAGAGAAAATTTGAACAAAAAGAACCCATCCGTTAGGGCTAAGAGTTTGAAAGTACCTTTTAGCTTCCAAATACGCTTAGCAGTTTCGTTTAAAGCTTCGTAATAAGGCCTCTTACCGATCGAGTAACCAACCAGGCAAAGGCTCCATTCTTCAGCAGCAGGATCCGTGAAATCCTTTTCAAAAGGTATAATCTCCTCCGGAGTTTCCATGAGGGAAACCGGGATCTGGGGGGCTGACGGAGCAGGCTCAGCAATGATGTTAGACCAGAGGCGATCTAAAACACGAGGAACGACGGACGGGGCGGGAGTGGTAACATGACCCATGGGCGGAAACAAAGAAGGGTCATGCAAATCCATGGAAACCACCGGCTAAAAGGCCGGTGGCGGCCAGGAAGAAGGAGATGCAGTCGAGAAGAAAGAGGCGGCTAGGGCAACCTTAGAATCTCATTTTGCAGGCAAGGAAGCTCCTCTTTTTTTAATATTTGTAAAGTATTTTAAATACATGAGTTTTATAAATTTTAATATTTGATTGAAATATAAAATGATGCAAATTAAAATATAATAAATATAATATAAAGTGAAATTGTTTATTTTGACAGTGAATCAAATTCCTCCAATTTTAAGTGAATATCTATTATAGCACAACTCCATAAGCTTGATTGACATAATTGGAGATAAAAAATAATTTCACCTTTCTTGTCAATTTAACGAGAAAATTATTATATGCGTGTCAGAATTCACTATAATATCAAATCTAGGTTTTTGGACGTTCACAAGAAAGAGCGAGGAACAATTATTTTCACTCGATATGAGAGATGAGAAAAACGAGAACCAACCACTTAACTTGGCATCACTACCTTATTTCATTTTAATTGTATTTATTTTATTTTAGTCCGTCTTTAAAATAAAATATAATACACGGTCTCTGCACAATATTTAATTTCATACAAAACTAAATGAGATATCACATAAGCTAAATAATAATTTAATTCTTAAATAGATCATGAATTTAATTGATTTTATTTTAGAAAGTAAATAATGTATTATTATATATGCCCAATAGATAGAAATTTCCCAATAAATAATGCTAAGAAGTATCAATTAAAGGGTAAACCATCATCATACTCTTTTTTTTTATATATATATTTTTTCTTTTTATATTTAGCTCTTCAATTTTAAAAAAATTTATCAAATATTTATTTGGAACAAATTATGTAAATTTATTATTTATATCAGCACGCATAATGATTTTACATGTTCATAGGATATGATCGGCATCTTTAAGTAATTGAAGTATGTATAATTTTTCATGATTTTTGTGTAATTAGCTTTATGAAAAGATTAGAATTGCCATCACCCATTAGGTTTAGGTGTCATAAAAGACTTTGAATAAAAAGAGTTGTAAGCCATGCTTCACATTATCACGACTAATAATCTCATCATATGCAAATTGGTCAAGATAATAATATCATATGGGCATTCCTATTCAAGAGTATTTACAAATAGAAAATGCATGTTGTATATGGGTCCAAGTGTCCAACAGTAATTTATTGCTCATTTTAGTGAGTTTGAGGGTAAATTTAAGGCTTCGTTTGGGTCGGTTTTCTTACCGCTTCTTAAAGCAGCTTTCTAGTATATAAATTTTAATTTTTATATTAAAAAGTTGTTTTAAGAATCAATAAAAAAGCTGTCTCAAACGAAGTCTAAATATGATGAAATGCAAGCAATCTGAGTGGTGCAATGATGGCAATGGAAGCATATTTAGGATGGTTTTTATTGGTATTACTTATCCTTGAGAGATTGGGGTTTAAGGATTGGCGAAGCAATAAAAAATTTTCAGTGGGGGCCTTTTTTTTCGAAAATTTCCTCTTCATCCGAGCTTAGGATCGGCATAGACAGTTTAAATTTTGTTTTCCAATTTATTGTTTAAATAGATAAAATATTAAAAGTAAAATAATAAATAACTTACATCATATGGATGATATTTTATTGCTGGCTGAGAGATTCGCGGCGGTAGAGTGAAATGTTTACGTCTAGTGATGTACGCAAATTTTGCACACTAACATATAATGATAAAGAAACATCAACTTTTTATGTGGAAACCTTGAAAAAGGAAAATTTTATGGGGTCTTATCTAGTTGAAATTATTCCATTGGTGTTTGAACATATTACAAAGATTTACCTATCCCTTAACTCAAGGACAATGAAAATATAATATATTGGAGAATGAGCCAAACTTCAGATTGGTACTCTTGATATTGATTGAACGATAGATATTAAAAATTTGATTGTAGCAGTCAAGATGTTTGGAGATTTGGAGGTACGCAATAGATGGATGAAAATTTGGTGACGGTTGGTGGTAATGAAGAGATTTGACAGTAGCTAGCCAACGAATGAGTAGAAACTTGTCAACAATTTTTGTTCAAGAAGAGATTTGGCGGTGGCCAACGAACGGGTAGAAGTCCAGCGACTGTCGGTGGTTGGGAAGAGATTTGGCTGCAACCAGCAGATGGGTAGAAGTCTGACGACAATTTGTGATCGATAAGAAATGTGGAGGCCAATAAATAGGTAAAAAGTCCGGTGATGGTCGGTGGTCGGGAAGAGATCCAATTGTGGCAATGCTGACTGAAGAGTGCAAGTGAGCTCCATAACTTCTCTTCCTCCCTCCCTCATTTGAAGAATGAGGGTTTATTTATAATTTTTTAGAGATGGTCATGGCTAATAAATATGAAAAAGAAATAGGGCATGTTTGGAGTGTTCCATCAGACTATGAAGTATTCTTCAAACATTTATATGTCATAACAATGTCAGAATTAAGTGATATTGGGCTTGTTGGATTCATCTTACCCGGACGCTCAATTCGAATATAAGCATGTCATATTAGGATATCATCTGGTAATCTAATTGATGTTATGAATCTTTCAAGTATGTTTTAGTCCTATGATTGCTCATTAGGACTTGAATCTAACTAAATTTGGTATTTTTGGGTTCGTCTCTCCGAGATGTTCAATTTTGCTATAAGTTTGCTAAAATTAAAGTTTGGATATTCTTAAATTTGATTTTTTATACTCCCGACTCAAATTTGCATCAAGATTCATGCACAATAAAGATAATTTTTTGGTGACGTAACATGTCTGACATTGATAAGCATAAAGTCACACTCAATTAGAATGACTCACCTAATTTGATCTATCTAGCATAACATCACAAATTATTTTTCAATGCAAGCAAGCAAGGAAATCATTCGTGCTACTAGTGATGCAATATTTTGTTCAATTGTGTGCTTTTAACCAAATTAAGCCAAAATAGAGTAAAGTCAATGCAATCACTCTTTTTCTTTGAACAAGAAGTAAGAACCACGACTAATCACAATAATAGAGTGAATAGGATTTGGGGAAATGTGATCATTTTAAAAATTGATTAAAAAAAAACCATATAAAAATATAATTTTGTTGCTTTTGTGTAAAAATTTGAGTAGCCTAGTTAGAATAAGCATAATCAGTGAAAAAAGAAGCTTTGGTGATGGCTTGAATGTGGAAGAGAAACAATGGAGAAGATTAATAACACTTACCTAAAGGCTAAAACAAATTTGTTCTGATGTTTCCTGGCGACAGCAAGGTCGACTTCTTATTTGGCATCGTTTGTCTAGGCTTGAGACAAAGGAAGCGAACTGGTGCCAGTGGTTAATTAAACCTAGTGATGTCGACTCCATATTTGACTTAGTCTCTTGACTCGACGCGAGGAAACAAACTGGTGCTGTTGAAATAATCCTTGTGAGGTCGACTTCCTGTTTGGCGTTCGTCTCAGCCCAAGGCAGAAGAAGAAGTGCGGGCTTTGATGCACTTCATTACCAAAAGACAGATGCACATTGTTGATGCAAAACATCTACACCCTCTAACTTAGTCACCCATCGTCGCCAATTTGCATGGATGCATGCAATCATAAATAAGACAAATACGCGTAGTAGACATTAACTCCAACTCTCGATGTCAACACTAATACTTATAATGAATTTTTAGATCACTGCTCTTATCTCCTCAACAGATAATGATCAAACATTCCATAAACAATCTTTAAAGATAACTCCATTGTCTCAATATATCTCTAAATTCCGTCATTGAACCCATCATTCACTATTCACATATACTTCATTATTTCAAATAATTCACTTTAAATTAATTACATTTATTTAACTGAATTGTTATGAATTGATTCAAAATTGGCTATAAATTTGACAAAATTGGAGTTTATTTGATTCTAAAAAGTTTTATTTCAAATTTGTATTGACATTGATGACTTATCAAGTTATTTTTTTTTTTATGAATGATCAATTTTGGTTCATATTTAAAATTTAAACGCCAAAAAATTTTCTTGCTCTTATGATTTTTTTATGCAAATATGTTATGAGATAATGTTTTTGCTCGTTAAATAAATGTTTGTATGTGGTTATTTCATTGATGAAAACATTTGGAGCCAATGGCCAAAAGTTCATGGAGAGAATTTTTTTATATAGCACAGTAAGCACACGCTTCTCACCTTCTTTAAGTCTTTAAAAACCATTTCATTTTGAGTAAGGTCATTAGCTAAACTAAGAGAGTGGAATTAATTTTGTTGTAAGGTGCATAAGATGTCATAACATCTTATGTGTGGCAGAGATGAGGATGCTCAGGTGGATGAGTGGCTTTACCCTTAGAGATAGGATACGAAATGAGCATATACGTGAAAAGGTTGGAGTAGCTCCAGTAGAAGATAAGATTAGAGAAAGTCGCCTTAGATGGTTTGGTCACATAAAACGGCGGCCTTGCGATGACCCGGTTAGGAGAGTAGAGGTATTAGATTTGACTTATGTTAAGAAAGGTAGGGGTAGACCTAAAAAGACTTGGTTAGAAAATATTAGGAATGACCTTTCTTTATTAGATTTAAACGAGAATTTGACTTTTAATAGGACACAATGGAGAAAAAGGATTCATGTAGCCGACCCCACGTAGTGGGATAAAGGCTTGATGTTGTTGTTGTTGTTGTGTCGGACAGCTGCGAAGCCAATATGGGTGTCAATTAGGGTCAACGGGTCGGGTTCGGGTCGAACTCGGAACTTACCCGGCACTTCAGGTCAAACCGAACCTGACCCGTTTTTAAAAACGGGTCAGGTTTTCGGACCCGAACCCCACCCGATTCAGGTTCGGGTCAACCCGACCCGACACGAATGACCCGAAGTTAACCTAAAATTGCTAGTTTTCGCAGTCTTCGATTTTTGAGGTCAAAATCGGGTCAAAAATAGGGAAATCTCGGGTTTTCGAGTCAAATAAGAGTTTTCGTCTCAATTTCAGGTCATTTTTAGGTTGCTGGGTCAACTCGAACCCAACCCGATTTTTAAAACAGGTTGAATTGTTGAACCAGAACCCGACCCGTTTTGAGTCCGAGTTGACCCTAATCCGGATTTTTCCGGATCAGGTTCAAATCGTGTCAAAAATTGACACCCCTAGAAGCCAAACACCTTAAATTCCCACATATTTAAGAAAATGACAGTGTTAGTGTCAAAGCTATAGAATTTCTTTGGCTTTTACAAATAGTTGTTTTATTTTATAAATATTTATGAAGCTTTTAGGTTTATAAATATCTCATTAATTAGTGCATGTGAGTTGATTTTTTTTTTTGGTCCACATTGAATCACAAATTTAGTTTAAAAAAAAACTCAATTTTAATGGAGATTAAAGACTTGGTTTGGGACCTAAATTTTTTTTCCCCTCAACTTCTTACATTTAGGCTTGGGACCAGCATAAATAACTTTAATTTTTTTAAAATTATTATTTAAGAATGTAGAATGTTAAATATAAAATAATAAACAACTTAGTAACTTACAGTAAAAAAAAACTTTGGTAGCATAGAAAAATTAATTTAGCTACTTTGATAGTAAAAAAAACTCTCTCTATAAAAAAACATTTGAAAAATAACTAAAAAATAATAGCAAAAAAAATATGATTATTGTCTTAATAGCAAAAAAGTTAAAAACCGGCAGTTCGACTGCCGAACTGGAAAATTGGTCTCGTTTTAAAAAACTGGCTGGTTCGAATAAAACCAATTTTTAGCCGTCCGATTTAATCCAATGGCTTAGAGATAGAGAGCTTATAAGTTATAACAAAACAAATACAAAGTTTACAAAACCGTCAAACCCTATTCTTCTCCTCATTTTCGCGATTCCTCCAGGCCCCCGAATCCTCTCGGATGGGATGGACGGGAGTTGTTGTTTTGCCGGAGCGACGGAGTTGATCGAACTCATTGAAGGCTTCCTTCTCTTGGTCAAGTTCTCCTCTCCTACCCACTATGAGTTTTTTAATTTTCACGCACTTCTCCTTGCTCCTATTTGCAGCTGACGGTAGGCTGTGAATCTTGATGAGTTTTCTTGTTTGATGATGGAAATTGAAATTTCAGTTCTGTGTTTGTGTTTCAATGTTTCCTTTCCACCAAAATCTTTGTTTTTTTAGGATTGACAAGCCTTTGGGTCATTTCATGGAGACAATCTTTGTTTTTTGTTTGAATTGACAACTGCTTAGAGCAACGTTTTTAAGCCTTAGAGACATTTCAGTATTTCACTGCATGTTTGATTTATGATTTTACTAATGAGTAATATATGCGATGGTTATGTAAAAGTAAAAGTAAAACACTATTAAGTACCCAAAGGTAAAAAAATTTAATATGTATCAAGTCATTCAATTCAACACCTGACAAAGCATTGAAATTTAAACATGTCCTGCCTCTAGTTCTATCTTAGATCCAATTTTCACAACTAAGGTTTCAGATAAATTTGGCCAAGAAAATAAACATGTATGTATTTTTCCAATTGTCTTCATTATGGGCATATAAAATCATTTTTTTTTATTTCTTTTAAAGTGAAATATTGAAGAATTTTTTTGCATTTTTATTTTTGAAGGATTCAAGACTTATGAGAAGGAGAAATAATTGAATTCCTTAAATCATCGAGTGAATGGTGGTATTTAAGAAATCCTAGCTTTAATCAATAATGTGGCTTAAATGACATTTATCATAATAATGAGATTTAAAATCTCCCCCTAAAAGTCTATTAGACAAGATTTAAGCTCTTCCGTGATAATTTGGAAAGCTTTGGCAAACCAATTGCTCTAAAGACGGCCAAAGAAATGCAGCCTGGTAAGTGAAACCAATATGTTAGAATACATTTATTCTTTCATGCATATCATATAATAATTAACTAATATTTATCTCTTTGTAGATGAAGGGTGGAAGATGTTCGGATCAAGTGCACCAAATTTACAGAAATTAGTTGTTAGAATTCTTAGCCAAACATCTTAATATTTTGGTGTAAAAGGAATTGGAGTGTATTTGAACAAATTCATACAAAGAAAATATATCATTTAGAACATCAAAGGCTAAATGATATGGTATTTATTCGGTAGAACCTCAATTTGAGGTATAGATATGAATATATGACTTTTAATTATATTTAGATGTCATTTTTGTATGATTGTATAACTTAATGATCTTTTAATTATATTTAGATTTCAAACAAAAAAAGAAACTACGATCCTTTGGATTACACAAGCATAGAGATGGTGGATTTTTGGGTTCTTGATGAAGAACCTTTATATAAAATTATTAACATTTTGTTTGATGACAAAAGCTATGCATTTGTTTATGCTTTATTGACTTATTTGATGCAACACTTATATTATGTGTTATTTTTTTATATTTTATAAACTTTATTGATATCATGTTTATGTTATTTGAATTAGGAGTTATGAAAATAGAATGTAGAATGAAGATATTACAGGAAATTTATTATTTATTTTATTTTTTTAATAATATTATTATTTATTACGTCATCCGATTCGATCTTGGTTCGACCAGATGAACCGGCCGAACCGTGAACCTCTCTTTCTACCGATTCATTGTTCGATCCGATTTTCGAACCCTTGAATAAATTAGAATAATTCTGATCGTCCCATCTCCGCACTAATAATTTTATCATTTTATCCTTTTCTTCACGTTATACACACTCGTGAGTCCTGACGTCTTGATGTAGCTTCATTGGATTCGCCGATTGCATTCGAATTCCGTAGGCCCGGTTCTACCCTGGGCGGAAATCCCGGCCTACGGGCCGGTCCCACATCTCGGCCCGGTCCACGTTGTATTCATAACCTTTACTCCTTAAAAGGCCAACGGAGCTGAAGCAGACCGGTATCGGTCCCTCCCGCCTCGTCTTCCATTCGCGCACCCGTTGGCTTCTTCCTCCTCCTAACTTACGTTACTTCCTCCAGAGCTGGAAAGCTAGGGTTAGCTTTGTTCCTCATGCGGTGAGCATCTTATTTTCTCGAGCTAGGGTTTATCGTTTCGGATCTGAGCAATGGGGAGTTCGGAAGAGAGAGTTGTGGCTGTGATTATGGTTGGAGGCCCTACAAAAGGTATTGACGTCATTGACATGGATCTGTGATGAATTTTTGGATTTGACGGTTCTGTTGATTCGAATATTTTGCTTCGATGCAGGGACGCGGTTCAGGCCTTTGTCGTTGAATGTTCCGAAGCCGTTGTTTCCTCTTGCGGGACAGCCGATGGTTCATCATCCTATCTCTGCTTGCAGCAGAGTAAGCGCCGAATCGCTCTATTTTGTTTTTGATGATTGATTTGTTGGCTAATGAGCGGAGCTGCTGTAAAAATTGCAGATTCCAAACTTGGCTCAGATTTATCTTATTGGGTTTTATGAGGAACGGGAGTTTGCTCTTTATGTGTCGGCTATTTCGAATGAACTCAGAGTTCCTGTTAGGTGCATTTGATTGGTTTGGTGAATTGTTAGGTTTGCACTTCTGCTATGTTGTTTGACTTTGGTTATTGGTGTGGCTTTTGTAGATATTTGAGAGAAGATAGACCGCATGGATCGGCAGGAGGGCTGTATACTTTTAGAGATTATATATTGGAAGAAAATCCGGTTAGCGTTTTAATGTTTGATTGAACTTGTTCCTTTCTGTGTATGACGTGCATCTTAAGAATAGGATATTTACTGGTTTTTAGTGTTTGCTTGGTGTTTGGATTTTTTTTTTTTTTTTTGAGAACATTGGAACGTCTTCCATGATTATGAAGAGGGAGCTGAGCTTGCTCTTACTTATCTGTCTTTTTTTATGTGGCAGTCTCATATATTCTTGTTGAACTGTGATGTTTGCTGCAGCTTCCCACTACCACAAATGCTTGGTAAGACCCGTATTTAACTGTAGTATCTGCGCACGTCGTTCAGCACCTGAGCACTTCTCCTCACGTAATTTTTGTTTTTAAAAATGTGCTAACTATTATGACATTTTCCTGATGGCCCATCTCTGTTGACCTAGAAATTTGGTAATCTTACTTGCTTTTGGAACTCCATAAAATATTATATCAAATGATAGGTTTCTTATTTTTGTTCTAGATAATATTTCCCTAAAAATCAATAATTCATTTAGCTTGTGATCTGATTTTGCAAGCTGTCCAAGGTATTTCGCAACTTGTAAGCGATATTGCTACATGAACAACAAACATGACTTCTCTCATAACTTGAAATATTTTACTTGCCATCCAAGGACCCTGAACTTGAATGCAGGAGGATCTAGTGGGAAACATGTAAAAAAGAGAATGTTGAAACTATCACTGGAAATATTTACAGTGTTAATACATGTCGAGTGCTGGATTTGCAACCAACAATTGACTTCTTCTTGAACTTTTTTTTCATTGCACGTCTAAATTGTATTTTTTCTACTGTTGCTTTGTAGATGCCCATAAAAACTATGGTGGAATGGGGACAATACTAGTAATCAAGGTAGAGAGACCTCACCAGAATTTAATTGCATATTTGCTTTCTTGAACAATTTCAATCTGAAAAACTAGAGGGTTTTCTTCTGTTTTCTGCATAGGTTTCCGCTGAATCTGCAAATCAGTTTGGTGAATTGGTGGCTGATCCTGTAACAAATGAGCTTCTGCATTATACCGAGAAACCAGAGACTTTTGTAAGCATGAGTCTTCTTTATTTGCTCCAGTCTTTTCCCATCCTAATAATGTCCAAGCTTCATGTTTTTTTTTTTTGTTATCTTATGTAGGTTAGTGATCTCATAAATTGTGGTGTCTACATATTTACACCAGATATCTTTAAAGCGATCCAGGCTTCCTTCACTCAGCGGAAGGATAGAGGTATGCCCTTAAGAAAGTGAGAACCACTTTATCTCATTTGAAAATATTGACTTAGCAAGATTGCTTCAATTCTTCTTCTTCTTCTTTAAAATCACTCAATCTGTACTCACACCAAGGTGGGGATGAATTGATAAATCTGATACGCTGATGAAAGATCTTAGTTTTTAGGACGCCAACTTCGATATGAATCATAATACATTTTTAGCATTTATATTCCTGACATGACTAAGTTGATGTGTCAAGGAGAATAATTAATTTTCCCAGTAGTTGGTATCTATTAATCATTTGTATTTCTAATTTATGGCAAAAGGACGATTGATTGTGCTTTTAAGTAAGATAATAGAAGGTTTCATTTGATGGATAGATAACAGTGATTTGCCTTGTTATTTAATTTATATATAATTTTCTTCTTGTCGGTGAATAAAAGTTGTCTCTTTCTGTTACCTTTCATTTGTCAATTATATATACTAGCTATGATGAGAATGAAATGACATGCATTTAGGAATCACCAAATGTCATGTCGTGTCTTTTTATGTAACTAGTTGCTCTACTTAAGTGTTTATCTATTGGATTATTCTAAATGTCTACTTTCTTGGGTTTTCGTATGGGAATGTCTATTTATGGAATTTTTCCTATCGGAATGTCTACTTTATGTGATTTTTCATGTTTGCGGGGCATTTCAAACGCAGGTGTAGTTGCTGCGGTGTTTGTAAGTGGAATTAATTGTGATTTAGAACTATTCTTTCCTTTATCCCTCTCTATGATTTTTTTCTTCTTTATTTTATAAAATAATAATAATACAATTATATATATATATATATATATATATTTATTATGTGCCTTGTAATATACATAATTGGCTGAATATCCCTGTTTTTGTTTTTTGCTTTGGAAAAATATTCTTATGAGTTACAATTGGATAAATTTTTGCTCAATGAGGTATAAGTTATTGTATTCACGGTGTCAAAGGCCTTTCAAATTGATTTAAATTTGAACTAGTTCAACTTGATTTTAACTTTGGTTTTTTTCTAATTCGAACCTATGTTCGAACTTATTTTGAACCTCATGTTTAAACCTAGGTTTGAATTGGTTCATACGACATCTCTCCTTGGGCATTCACATCACTTGCATCACAACATTTGCCTCACTTGGGATCTCACCACTATGAGAGGCCTTTGGGGGAAGGTATAAATGGGACAGATGTCATGTGTCGGTGTATAGAAATTTGTGGAAAAGCCCGCTAGGGTATGGTGTCGGTGTGGTCATGTGAAGGAGAGGAAGGGTTTTTAACTAGAACTCATTGGGGTAGCCATTGACGGGATCGATGACATGTGAAGGGAAAGAGGGGTTTGTTTCAAGAACTCGTTGGGGTAAATCATTGAAGGAAATGGTGACATGTGAAGAACAAGAGGGCTTGCAATAGGAGCTTACTTGGTGAAGCCTTCAACGGGACCGACCACTTGTGAAGGAGAAGAGTGGTTCATGATAGGAGTTTGTTGGAGGAAGCCATCGACGGGATCATTGACGTGTGAAAGGGAAGGGTTTGTGTTAGGAGTGATGGAGAGTTTTAAATGTGATTCGAACAATGATGGTCATATGAAAATGTGAGTTGGAACGGTTGATTTTAATGATGAACTGTGAGTTTGAATGGAAATTTAAATCAAGGTTTAAACCGTGGCTCAAAAAATGGTTCAAACATATTTCACACAAAGAAATTTAATTTTGATTTTGAGTCGATGAAAATTTGAGGGAATTCCAAGTTTTGTGCATAATGTCAGGTCTACCATGTAGAATGCCGAAAACGCTTTTAAAATATTTAATATTTTTCCTTGAAGTTTTCTATAAATCCAATTATTACAAATGCGAGGTTGGTACTTGAGATTAAATATTGTTTCTCACATCATCTCCGAAGGCATATGGGATCGTGAAATCAACTTGTCTTTTTGAAGAATTTTTTTTTTGTCAAAGGAATTTTGTTAGGTTCTGTTTGCAATTGAATGTATCAACTTTACATGTACTATTATTGTCAGGACATCCTTTTAGCATTCATGTATCTAGTTCATTTGCATGTGTATGTACTGTATTTGCATCCATTTTTTATTCCAAGCTGTCATTTTATCTATCATTTTATTATAAGTATGTTTTGACTTCTAGATTGACAGTTATAAATATTTGTTATTTTTTTTGCAATTGAATAACTATTTCAATCATGCTCTTGTTTCCCTTTTTTATTTATTTTTATTTCTGCGCACACAATACATATGGGCATCTTATAATTTTCTGAAGTTTTGTTTGAAATATGAAATTTTCAGCAAATTTGCGTCGGACAACCAGCTTTGAAGCCTTACAGTCAGCAACCAAGTACGAGCCATTGATTTATCTTAATTTTCTTGCACCATATACAGTTTTCTTTTACTGTTGATTATATTTTTGTGCATTTGACCCGTTGTATATCCTTAATTTTCATTTTAATTTTAAAGGTTATATGTCTTCATTCATTTTATAATTCGCTTGAACTTAGTTGTACTTTTCCTGAACAAGTGCATGGGCTTTGATGTACATTTCTCCATATATTTATACGTAAATTGATTACTCATGGATTGCTGTTGACTGGAAAGCAAATTGAATTGTGTTCTCCTTGATATTATCATTTAGCATTTGGCTTTGTACTTTGCTTTTTCCAAGTTTTGGGGATTCAGCTTGACAAACCAGGCTAACAATTCATATAAGATTTTCGGATGATCTAATGAGACTTGGAATGTGGCATGATGGGAGAATCAGCTCTCATAATGCTTTATGGAATAATGGAATTCACCGTGCTTTTGGAGAGATGGAAGGGTTTGTGGTTCCTTGACTGAACCAATCTAAAGGAAAATTTGTATGCTGACATTCATACATGCATGTGTGCCAGAAAGCTTGTGTGTGTAGCCATTTGTTGCATCCGTGCTTTCTTTGCAATAGAGGATATTAGAAGCTTATTAAAATCCACATTTGTTTGTTGCCTATTCTGATGCACTTCTCTTCCCTTTTATAGTCAAATCAAACATGCTAACGGTTATATTATCCACAAGATGTTGTGAGACGAAGGAATTTCATCCCTGTTAAGACATGGCAAATGGGGTCGTCGAAAGATGGTTTGTGTAGCATAATTGTATCTGTCAATGAGGTCCCCACATTGAAACTATTCGTCTATCAGTATTAGATCTTATAATGTCTGGAAATTGAGCTTGCATGGAGCTCATACAATTGTATTTTATGTTTTCATCAAATGAGATTGATAAATTGTTTACATTATACTGCAGACTGCTATCACAAAGGTTACAAAACATTTGGTTTATTATGATGTTTCACAAGTGTATTGTCATTGTTGGTTCAAATCCTAGATTAAAAAGATTGATGGTAAATATTTAGACGATAGTGTAATAGAACCTATGCCAAAATTCATGGAATGAATCCGAGTTTTTATTTTTCTAGTGCCAAGATGTTTTTTAGAAGCACTATGCTATATGATCGAAATTGATTGTGGTGATACATACACAATACCTTGTTCAGGGGTAGAGCTTGGATTTTTTTCATGTGGGGGTACAAATTATTTAATTTAAAAAAATACTCAACCTTTTCCATCTGTGTTTGACTTAAAATTTTAGCATTAATGAAAAAAAATCCCAGCTCTACTACTGGTCTTAACGTACTTGTTTCGAAAATTTTCAATCTAAATTCAAAAATAGTGCAAAAATAATATTAACAAGTACTATTAGAAAAAATGAAGATGAGCATTAGTAAATCTTTATAATAAACTTTCCAGTCTAAGAAATTAAATAAACAACTACTTAATTTCTTTTAACATAAGTAAAATTTTATAATAATCTTTTATAGGTAAAAATCCAACATGCAATTTAAAAATCGAAGATGAGCATTCTTAACTTGTATAGGTAAAATATTTTTATTATAATTTCATAATCAAATAGTTAACCGCTGCACTTTAGTTGGGGCGGAATAACTCGGTATTATAAATTCACATAGAAATCTTTTCCATCCTACATCGTTTAAGTCACAGAGAAATCTTTAAGTGAGTCATGGAGAAATCTTTAAGCAATATAAGAAATCTGTGAGTCACAGAGAAGTCCATATATACATGAGTTGAGTCACAGAGAAATCTTTTTAAATGATGCAGGCTCATACGAATCCACATATCTCTTCTTTTGGAGAGATATCTGACTGGCTGACCGAAAGATGTGCGGGACTCCAGAATCTTCTAGAGGACCACGACTGACAGTGGTTTGGCAGAATGGAGTACGAAAGGAATCATTATTTTGAGAAGAAGTGCGGAACGACAGAAGGAAATAATAGCTAATTAAGGATTATCACAACTAGCTTTTTTTTGGAAACCAAAACTAGTCTTAATTAGGCATTATTTAAGAGGTCAGTGGGGGTCCGTGCCACCAGGGCCTCATGTTAAATCTACCTTTGACCTTGTTAGGATGTCACCTGTAAGTGACTTCCTAAAGCATGATTGGGGTGAAAATAGGCAATAGTTGGCTAAGACATCATCCATAAGTAACACACTATTTTTTATTTTTTATTTTTAAGGAATCAAACCCCAAACCTCCACTTTGAAGGTAGGAGGCAATACCGTTGTGCTCCACTCTCAATGGCTCAACTTTGCCTGATTGTTCTGAAAAAATGGTCAAAGTTGATGAACTTTAAATTTAAGACTACATGAATTTTGAAGATTTTGAATAGGAATACAATATTTAATGGACATAGGATTATAATTAAAAATATGGCTTGTCTGTAAGAAATTAATGGAAAAAGGAGAAATATTGAAAAATTGAGAAAGGTTAATGGAAAAATGAGAAATAATGGAACAATGAGAAAGGTTTTAAAATATTGTATTTTGAAAGGGTAAAAAATAGAAATGGAGGGAATGTTGTGAATGAAGAGTTGAAAGATTAAAGTTTTTAAATGAATACGGTGAATGATATGATGAATGCCATTAAGTTAATTTTTATTAAGGTCATAATATATGTCAAGTGCTCTTTTAGTTGGATTAGATGATATTAAAAAACTTGATTTTGGAAAGAGTTGTATAAACTTTTATAATATATCCTAAGAAAGAGGATAGTTGTTGGAGCTTAGAGGTGAACTAAATGGACATGGTTTCTAGTCGGATGGATTATGAGAAGGATTCATAGTAGGTATTTAATAGACGATTATAATGATATGTGAGAGACTGTAATTTTACTATTGCATGTTAAGAAACTAGAAGAGAATTTATTTACTTTTAAAAATGGGAGTTGCCTTATAGCAAATAGACTTCATTTTAATTAGATTGAATGACAACACATTTTATAAATATTTTGAGGTGATTCTAGGAGAAAGTTTAATTGTACTTGGGGCTTTATTTATATATATAATCTTAAGAGCACGAGTAATAAAAAAAGAGAAAATGTCATAAGATAAATATTAAATACAATGGAACTCAAAAAGTGAGGATTTAATATTTCATTATAGGCTTTTACAAACTAAAGTAGAATTTTAAAAATGAGCCAAACTTGTTGTAGAATAAGATGACTATTTTCATTAAAAAAGATTGTTGGAGGCTTTTTAGGGCCTAGAAATAAATTGTATATAAAGAGATTTAGTGGTAGTGTGAGGCAATACAAAAGGTTGAACTATTGTTATGGAATAAATATGTTGTGAATTACAATCATTATAAGTAAGGTAGAAACTTTTTTAAAGAGTTTAACTAGCCAAACAAAATCTATAACTATGTGTCAAGATTAAACCCAACATGATAAACTTGACTTTAACTCGACATGAATAATTTGAGAGAAACATAAATTTGAGTTAAATGATACAGAGATGAGGATGCTCAGGTGGATCATGGATGAGTGGATTTACACTTAGAGATAAAATGTGAAACAAATATTTATGTGAAAAGGTTGGAGTAGCTCTAACAGCAGATAAGATTAGAGAGAGTCACCTTGGATGGTTTGGTCACATAAAACGCCATACTTTCGATGACCCTATTAGGAGACTAGATGTATTAGGTTCGTCCTATGTTAGTAAAGATAGGGTAGGCCTAAAAAGATTTGGTTAGAAAGTATTAAAAATAATATTTTTTATAAGATCAAAATAAGAATTTGACTCTTAATAGGTCACAATGGAGAAAAAGTGATTCATGTAGCCGACTCCACATAGTGAGATAAAGGTTCCTTGTTGTTGTTGTTATTATTGTTTGAGGATGATACTAAGGAGATGGTCATGATTGTAGTAGTTACATCGAACTCAAATTTATGGGTCATACGATGAAGTTTTGGGAGGAAGTAATAGGACAAACTTTGAAAAATATTATTGGGATTGAAAAATCTATTGTTTGTTTGTTATTCTTTCTTTGTCTTTTTTATCATTATTTCCTTATATATTCTTGGATACTTGTTCTTGCATTTTAGATTCTTCTAGTATGTGTTGTGCATGCCTCTCAACACATTAGTCATATTTTAGGAATCTCCTCAATTGTTCGTCACCTTTTTTAATTTGTTCCTATCCAATCAAAGCCTATATTTGGGTATGCATTATTAGCAATACAAGTGATTCCTAAACTTAAATAGATAAAAGCGACCTCTTTATTTTTAATGTACTTCTCATCCTCAAAATAGCTAAGCTTATTTGAATTGCAATTGACTGATTGGCTAAGAAATTTACTCGGTGTTGGTTTCTTGCTTGGAAGATCCCTTGTGAACATGATTTTTATGCTAAAATAAATAATGAAAGCATGTCTAGAAGAAGGTAAGGATCTTAAGATGATACTTAATGATCGTGAGAATTATGATCGTGATTGAGGGAGAAACAAAAACAACTCAGGTATAACTTAGATTTAGAGAGCACTTTGTTGTCATAAATAATTTGCGTTCATTCAACTATTCATCAATAATGATGAATTTTATATCGTGGAAGAATAGAAAAATACTTCATCAATAATCATAATGCAAATTATTTATGACAACAGTGGAAGAATAGAAAGTTCATTATATCAATAATGTCTAGAAGAATAGAAAAATACTTCATCAATAATCATAAATAATTCGGTTTTAGATTCATGTCGGGTAGGTCTAATATGGAAGCTATACATTTATTGAGAGGTTTGATGGAGAAGTATAGAGAGAATAAGGAGGATCTTCATGTGATATTTATTGATTTAGAGAAAGCATATGATAAAGTTCCAAGAAAAGTGCTATGGAGAGTTCTAGAAGAGAAAAAGGGTTAACGATGCTTATTCAAGTCATTAAGGATATATATGCAAGAGTTGTTAATTGTGTTTGAACACAAGATGGCTTGACCAAGTATTTTTCTATTTTAGTTTGATTACATTAAGGATCAACTTTAAGCCCGTATCTTTTTGCTTTAGTCATGGATGTTCTCACTAGACATTTGGAAGAGGTTGCACCCTGGTGTATGCTTTTTTCTATTAATATTTTTCTTGTTGATGAGACTAAAGATGGAGTTTAAGGAAAACTTGAATTATGGAGGTCAACCTTAGAGTCTAAAGGTTTTCGTTTGAGTAAAATCTAAAACCGAATATATGGAGTGTAATTTTAGTAGTAATAGATCTAGTGGGGGGATTGTGACTTTGGGCGATCAAGTCATTAATAAGAGTACACGTTTTAGATATATTTGGTCTATTGTTCAAAGTGATGGTGAAATAGATGGGGAATTATTAGTATAATTCAAGTTGGATGGTTGAAGTGGAGAAATGCATCGGGCTTGTTGTGTGATAGAAAAGTTCCCCTCAAACTTAAGGAAAAATTCTATAAGATGGTGAAACCTGCAATGCTTTATGGTGCAGAATGTTGGCCCTTAAAAGAGAAGCATAATATTAAGTTAAGTGTTGCAGAGATGAGGATGCTCAAGTGGATGAGTGGCCTTACTCTTAGAGATAGGATACTAAACGAGCATATATATGAAAAGGTTGGAGTAGCTCTGGTGGAAGAGAAGATTAAAGAGTCTCCTTAGATGGTTTGGTCACATAAAATAGTGGCCTTCTAATGATCCGGTTAGGAGAGTAGATGTAGTAGATTTGACTTATGTCAAGAAAGTTAGAGGTACACCTAAAAGACTTTGTCAGAAAATATTAGAAATGACTTTTCTTTTTTAGATTTAAATGAGAATTTTATTCTTAACATGACACATTGGAGAAAAATGATTCATGTAGCCCACCCCATATAGTGGGATAGAGGCTTGATCAAGTTTTATTGGAAATGGACCTGAAAGACTGATGTTGTTTGAATTTGATGTGAAAGATTTATAAATATGAATCTTTGGTTGAAGATTCCACTTTAGCTACACAATCACTTCACTGTAATCGTCATATGGGTAGCGGGTTGTACATGAAGAGTGAATTTAATTCCAAAACAATTTCTAAATTATACGATGCATTGTAGTTTTTTGGGATGAAGCCATAATCTTTTCTAGAAAATGAGTTTTAATGTTTTTCAAACTTGCGTATCTAATAGTTTAGCATTCTTATAATGTTGGAGCAGGATTATATTCTGTTTGAATGCTGATAACTATCTTTTTAAAGAGCTCTTCCTGCAGATTATCTGAGGCTGGATCAGGATATTTTGTCTCCTCTTGCTGGGAAGAAAGAGCTTTACACATATGAAACTAGTGACTTTTGGGAGCAGATCAAGACGCCAGGGTGGGGAGTTTTGTATTGGCACTACTACTTCTATTTCTATCCCTTCACCATGAATATAAGGGAATTAATATACAATTACATTTTTTTTTTTTTTTGATAAAAACAGGATGTCTTTGAAATGTTCAGGCTTGTATCTTGCTCAGTTTCGTCGGACTTCCCCCATTCTTCTAGCTGGAAGCAAGGGAAGCAGAAGTGCTACCATAATTGATGATGTCTACATTCATCCATCAGCAAAAGTACATCCAAGTGCCAAAGTATGTTCTAATCTATTTTACTTTCATGGATCCCCCACATTTTTATGGGTGTGAATTTGTCAGTTTCATTGATTTGATTTGCCAAACTAGTCGAACAAATTGGTTTTGGTTCCCACCTGAAAATTGAACCTATCAAATTAATTTCTAAAATCAAACTTAACTGGCCAAACTATCGTTTGTTTAGTCCAGCTAGTTTTGTTATACCAAAGATCATACGAATCCAGGCTCAGAGCACAAATTCGGTAAAATAACTGAGATTCTGTAGAATGGCTGCGATAATTCCATAACCAGTAGTAAAACTGTAGGATACGGATGTTATCAAATATTAAGACAGAAAACTGATGTATTTAGCTCTATCCAAAATTCCAAATACAAAAACCGGAAATTCTCTCAGAAACCTGCAGTTTTTTTCCTAAAAAACAGTAATTTTCACTACAGAAAACAGCAGTTCTTTGTAAGAGAAGACGACAAGTCGCTTTGTGAGAAAACTGAAGTATTCTTGGGCAAATACTGTAGTTTTTCTAGCAGTAATTGCTGGATTCTACTACTGCAGAAAAATGATGTTTTTCCTAAAGAAAACTGTTGTTCTTTGTTCTTCAACCTGTAGTATAAATTAAAATTACAAGTAACAAAATCTTGTGTTTTGAATTAATCCTCACATAACTTAGATTATGGTATTAAGCTATCACACAAGCCAACACTGCACAAAATATTCATCACTAAGTGTAATCCATCAATGCGGATTTAGCCCATTACAGTCATATTCAACATTTGTATGGAACTTAAAGTTATAACCCAAGTATAAATGTGTGTAGGTAAATATATGTAAATGTTTTAGACACGGAAATTTTCCAAATAAAATGCAAATTCAAGCCACAATATGTCATGGCTCATTTATCGAGATATTGAGACCTCCAAAACACCAAGCACGAGTTGCATCTGCACTTCTTATGAATTAAAGAAAATAGCTTGCTGGAAACAGTAAGCAAATCAGTAATTACTCTAGCAGTTCATTACTCAATCTGCTTGACTGATTATAGGCTCTAGCGTATCAGGTTTTTATACTGTGAATATTTTCTATTTTAGTTACAAATTTTAAGCTTATAGAAAATATGCACACTAGAAATTATAAAAACCACTTGAATAAAATGTTCAAGAAGGATAAAGAAAGCACCCTCTAGCTGATATATCAAGCATTGACATCTTTGGAAAATCTGAAAGAAGAAATTGGCAATAGTTACGAAGTAAAGATTATGCCTGATTATCAAAGACAGCACAAAAGGTTGCTTAAAAATTTTATCCTCATTAAATTTATTGATATCATGTATGCTTTTCTCTATAGTAAGTGGAGTGGAGTTGATTTCCTACATCCAATGTTAAATATGTATCAGGCTAGCATTATTTTAGTAAACTAAGAGTTGAGGAAGGCAATTAGAACCCATCCCTTATTCTAATTGATGACTCGAATGTAACTTTGTAGATTGGAACTATTAAACATTAGTAGATACCTGTGAGAGGGTTGAAAATCTTGTCAATATTATGATCCACCAAACATTTATTAATTTGTTAGTGTATTGATTTAACTCTATTGCTAAAAACTTGAAATTTTTTTATGAAAGTTTTAGTAGTTTTCTATGAATCAAGAAGCCCTTCAAATCAAGTAAATCTCAGTATTATGATTTCCGGCAATTTTGGAAGACATCAATACCAACTCTAAAGCCTTGAACTCCTTGTGCCGACGGTCAGAGGAGTTGGAAAAGGCTAGAATTTGCAACGTTGTTGGTCTAAAGGTGTCAGAGTTTCTTTGGCTGGTCTAAAATGTGTGATCGCAAGAAAATTGTAATAAGCAGTATCAACCATCCAATTCCTTGGCACAAGAAATTGTCCCTAGCTACAAGAATTCATTAGGAAGTAAAGTTCTTGTTGTTTTTTCTTCTTACAGATTCTTTTAATATTATCTTTCTCAATTTAATTTAGATTGTAACTACGTTTTATCGGGTTCTTGGAGTTATCTAGGTAACAATAATCCCTTTTTCTCACTTTTTTGATGTTAGAAAGTATCTTCATGTTTTTGGTTCTATTCTGATTAGAAAATTGCTTTGGTGAGGGCATGCAAATGAGGGCAAAAGTATTAAAAAATGATGATTGAAATTATGAACATACTGGCAAGTCCCTATGAAACTCGTCACATTCCTCACTGTGAGTGATCATAGCCAATCCTTGATTGCCTTCACATTGGAGGTATTAATCTTGATCTCCCCATTGCCCACCTCAAATCTCACGCAGAGGAGGCATTTCTTTAGGAACTCACTTTTTTCTAGTTGAGGTGCGATTGATTTTGTTGCAGCAGGTTATCCTTCTTCAGGTGCTCCAAATGCACCTCCCATGATTTGTTGAAGACCAAGATATTGAAGGCATAGATGTACGATCGTACAATATCATTTATTAGACTCATGAAGGTGGCGGAGGTGTTGCATAGTCCAATAGGCATAATTAGTTATTCATTCAGTCCTTTGTCTTATCTTGAATGCTATCTTTCAAGTTCTTGCTCATTGATTTTGATGCATGCAAAAAATTAGGAAAACCCCTAATTTTTTGCAAGCAAAAGTAAGACTTCCCAGGAAAGTAGAAAATACACAAAAAAAAAGACAAAATACAACAATTTTTATAACATAAAAACGTAACAATGACGCTTACATAAAAACAAACACCTAAACTTGCATTTCATTCATTTGAGAAGAAAGATACAGATGACGTCGAACTTGCGGAGAGAAGAAAGAGATTAGAAGCCGAGACGAACGAGGAGAAGCTCGTAAGCTTTCTTAGAAGAAGAGGAAGAGGTGGAACAAGCTCTCAAGCTTTTCCAAGAAAAAAATCCTCAGGTTTTTATAAAAAAATCAGCCATCAAAACTCTCCTTAAAAACATACAAAAAACCTTATATTTATAAGAGAAAAAAGGGCAGCCAAACAGCCCCAATTATCTCCAATTAAATCTATTAAAAAGGGGGAAATGAAAGTCCAAAAGTTCAGTCCAGATTTCTGTTTAGAAACAGTCCAGAAATCATTCCAAAATAGCACCCAAAAAGACATCACAGGAATCGGGTAGAGACAACCACGGGAAAGCGGCCAGGGAGCAAACCGAAAAGGCAGCACAGGAACCGGGTAGAGAAGCCACGAGAAAGCAGCTAGGGAGCAAATGAAGAGACACAAAGAAGGGGAAGAGGCAAGGTTTCAAACTCCACATAATGAGCTTTCAAGTGCAATAACTCCTTATATTAATGAGCTAACACATCAGCTCAAGTAATTAATGAGCTAGAACCAAATAGCTCCCAAAATTCAGCTCAAAACCAAAGCAGCCAAGGCCTAATCCAAGACCAACCAAGACCCAAACCGAGAGGCAACAAGCAGCCCAAAGACTCGAGATGTTTTGACCCCCCCTTGCCTGCATCAAATCTCTTCCGATTGAAATTGTTCATCTCTTGATGAAGCTTGAGTTTGCTTTGAATCTTGTCCTGAGGCTTCCGAAGATTGATTGCATGGACTATGACTCATGACTCAAAAAACAAAACTCACATGACACAAAGACTCATATGACAACACGACCCATAAACCTAGGATTTGCTAATCCGCTCTGATACCAAATTGATGCTTGCAAAAAATTAGGGGAAACCCCTAATTTTTTGCAAGCATCAATTTTAATTGGGTCTGATCTGGGTCTACTTCGGGTTAGTAGGTTAATCCGGATCCGACCCAATTTTTCAAACTGGTCGAATTTTGGAACCCGAACCTGACCTGTTTGACAAACGGGTTGACTCTAACCCAGAATTTTCGGGTCGGATTTTCAGTTTGTGTCAAATATTGACACCCCTATTGAAGAGATGCAAATTCCTTTTTTTCAAGCTACCATTCTTCTCTATAGTGAAGAGGGCAAGACTTCTCATTTCTTCTTTAACTAATGAACAAACAACAGCAGAAACTTTTGGCCAGCATTGATGATCTTCGGCACTCGGCTTCATTGGGAATGTTGTAATCTTAGGCAGAAATGTTCTCTTTTCTAAATGGTTAACTAGCATTGGTAAAGATGTTGGTGTACTACTGTATACATATCATGAAGGTATGGATGGTAAATAATGATTTGTAGATTTCCAAGAGAATTACCTTGCATAACACGATGTCAATGAATAGCCTTTATGATCATGAATTTGAGTCTACACTAGTGATCCCTCTTACCCTCATGTAGGATATGGGATTGGATGGGGGTATGATGACTAACTTCAATTTTTGCACCAAATTTGTGCGCGGGGCTCTTTTTATTGTTAGTATTAATGATGATGTTGATCCTCTCTTTCTTGACTAGTATTTTCAAAGTGAGCACCGCCTTTTGCGTGCTCATTTTAGAGAATGACTCCATCATTACATAATTTGATATTGCCATTAAAGATAGAGATGTGTCTACCTTGTCCACTGCACTCAATACTATGCTATACATTGCTTTAAGATTTGTTTTTCTTTCCCATCCTCCTTCCACTTTCAAGGGAAGAGTTGAAGTGCAGCTTCTAATATTTCTCCTTTGCATGGTAAGGTGTTTGTGATCGGTCACAAAATTTGCTAAAGACATTATTTTTATGAGAAGTGGTAGGTCTTGGAGCATTGTTTGTCTTTTCCGCTATTTGTTTTTGGAGAAAGAGCACACTTCTGTATATGCTTCTTGTGTCTTCTCCCTCCTGCCTTTGTTCTTTCATTTTTGGCCCATTGCCATTAGATGTGTTTAGCTGATGTTTGAGATGGGAAATAAGTGAAGTTCATTTTGCAAAGTAGGCGCACATATTTATTTATTAATGAAACAATGTATTAATCAAGATAATTGTACCTTAATTGTTATTTGTTGCTGTTGGTCATCCTTTGATTTTGCTATTTCTTGATGTATAAAGCAAGAAACTCTCGATATTTTGTTACTTTCTTATGAGAAAACAATCAGGTTACTGTAATTTACCTTTTATTTGCTAAACATGAACATATTATTCTTCTTTGTAGATCTCAGCTACAGGTTACTGTAATCTGCCTTTTATTTGCGATAAACAAGAACATATTTTTATTCTTTGTAGATCTCAGCCAAACATGAAATAATAATAGTTTTGATGGAATTGAGCTTTAGAGAGTTAATGGAGTCGGCCATAGAGCAAGGGCAACAAATTAGAGTGTTGTAGGTGGTAGCAAAGGCTGTTGGAAACCGATCTAAGTCGTGGTTGGAAGCCCTAGCCATCACCATCCAACTACCATTGCTTGATTGTCATTGTTCGACCAACATCATTTGATCTCTATCATCACCCTCCCTGATTTCTCTAGTAAGCTCCACTAAAATTACATGTGAACAAGCTTATGCCCATTACTTTATAATCTTGTTTTCTTCCATTGAGGAAAAGATTGAACCTTTGTAATATTATTTACATAGTCGATCATTTCATATGGACTGATCCCCATAGTTTTTTACCTTCTCAAAGTTTTCACATAAAAATTATGGTGTCTTGTGTGTTTCCATTTTTTGTTTCTCTGGGCAAGAACTTCATGCACAACTAGGACATAAAATTATCTTTGCATTATTGAGAACTTTTTAGTATGCAAAACTAAACATCTGTAGGAGAGGGAGGAAGGCCGATGATTGTAGGGAAGAGCAAGAAAATATGATTTTGGGAGAATTTGAATTTATTCTATTATAGGAATCAATAGGAATAAAATGGTGGTAAGATCTGTAATGTTTTATGGTGCAGAATGTTGGCCATTAAAAGAGAAGTATAAAATTAAGCTAAGTGTTGTAGAGATGAAGATGCTCATGTGGATGAGTGGCTTTACTCTTAGAGGCAGAATGTGAAACGAGTATATATGTGAAAATGTTGGAGTGGCTCTAGTCGCAGACAAGATTAGAGAGAGCCACCTTAAATGGTTTGGTCACATAAAACATCAGCCTTTCGATGACACGATTAGGAGAGTAAATGTATTAGATTTGGCTTATATTAAGAAAGGTAGAGGTAGACCTAAAAAGACTTAGTTAGATAGTATTATAAATTACCTTTTTAATTAAATTTAAATAAAAATTTGAATCTTAACATGACAATGGAAAAAAAATATATTCATGTAGCCGACCTCACCTAGTGGGATATAGGATTGATATTGTTTTTTTTTTGTGTAGGAATCAATAGGAAATTAGAGTATTAATTTAATAAAATTGAATCTTATCCCTCTTAAACTAACATTGAAATTCAAGTTATTATTCTTAACTTTACAAATCAATTCATAAATTATTATTTCCTTAAATAACTTCCTAAAATTAGAAAAATCATAAATCAAAATAAAAATATAAACTTATTCAAAAATAAGTTTAAAATATGGAATTCATCACAACCTGTCATCCTTTAGATTGTCATCCAATGGTCTAATTTTGTTGATCATTGATTAATCTCCAAGTATGTTATTGATGTTTTGTCCTCACCTATGGATCCCTATAGACTTGATCTTCAATCTGAATGGTGTGATATGAGAATCAACATTATTATTAGTCTCCATCAGGAGATCAAATCATCAAAATTCCAATGATCACAATCTCTTTTTTCTTTTAGTGATTGGATGTTTAAATTTTGATCATGGATAATCTAATTGATCATCCTCTTCATCCGATCCCTAGATTAAGATCAATTTATTTTGGCAAGTGAGTAATGGTATAAAATACATTGTAATTTGTTAAAGGCATTAATAATATGATTTATGATAAAGAAAATAATACATGTATTGTGAAGTGACATTTTAACCTTTGATTAGCGAAGGAGAGTTATGGAAAGTACCTTAGCAAGAACTTCATAAAGTTAACAATGTTGGTTTCGGCCTTAGCTATTGTCCAATAATAGAATAAGTTTGAAAATCCAAAATCAAATCTTAAGTTTAGGGTAGATGCTGTGTTAGGGTTTAGGCATGGTGCAATGGACCTCTTATGATTAGTGATGATTCACTGGAGCTGCTGGTTTCATGGACGTATGGTGGGGCATGGGATGTATACAGGCATCGAGCAGGGAATATATGACTTATCCCTTCACTAGAGTTGTTGCTTGGAAGGAGGGTGGAGGATGGGATGTAGAGAGGGAAGTATTCATTAGGGTTTTATTGAGCAGGGAATACATTAGTCACCCCTTCACTAGAGGATGATGTGGATTATTGTTGCAAGTCTCAATTTGGCTTTTATGTATTCTTTTGAAATCCTAGTTATTGTCTACTATATTCAGTGATCAATAGGTTTGAATTACAAGTTTTATATACTGAAGTTTTGAATACTTAAGTGAACCTGAAAATTTCTCCACTGAAAACTGAAGCAGTTATTTGCAGAGTCAAAATGATCGTTCTAATAGCGTTTGATTCAGTTAATTAATTTAAAGTTTAAACCAATGCACACACATCTGGACTTTGTTCGTTCATTTTTCATAAAGTTCTTGAAAGAATGTTCTTTATTTCTGCCACAAAAATCTTTAGTTTTAGCGAGTTAGAGGCATTGCGCTGAATAGTTTTATATGTGAGATTTGCCGACCCAAATAGTTGGGATATGGCTAATTGTGATGATATTAAGTTTTTTTATGCAAGATAAGTTTTTCTCATGACAGACCTCCCAAGTTTTTGAAAAATATCTTCTTCCAGGAGAAAGCTAAACTTCACGATATTATAATTTCCCACAGCCATAGATCTTAAATACAAGGGTGCTCCAAAGTGTTGTTTTTTTAGTCATTTACTCAAATATATTTTCTTTGTCATCACCGTCAGAATTAATATATTTTGAACGGTCACATCTCTTAGAACATAATATTCATTTTGTCTCATGTAACAGATTGGTCCGAATGTCTCCATTTCTGCAAATGCTCGGATAGGTGCTGGTGCCAGACTTATCAGCTGCATCATTTTAGATGATGTTGAAATTAAGGTGCGAATCTGTTGTGCATAAATCTAAAATGCTCAAATTTCTTCAACTTTTGGTAACTCTATTATGTTTTCTCAGGAGAATGCTGTGGTAATACATTCTATTGTTGGATGGAAATCATCCATTGGCAAATGGTCACGTGTACAGGCAAGTTTCTTATATCAATATTGATTATTTCAAATCTATATACCTTGAAGAAACTTGATTGATAACTAGAAGAGAAATTTTATTAAGTTAGAAATTGTGAACTATATGCCTCAGTTCAAAATTTATTCTCGTAGTCTAAGTTAATAGATAAAATTTTTGCATCATTCTCAGACTAATTTTAAAAAAATATCACGCTTATAAGTTATAACAGAATAATGATTTAGCGGTTTAAAGAAGCTATTTAGAAGTCCAGTTTTACATATGTATTTCACCATTCGAAATTTTCAAATTCAATTTGAATAATATTAGCAACCTGTTCAAACAACATAATTCTCTTTATCGATTGCAACACTAATATTGGTGATAAAATAAAAAAGAAGTAATGAAAAATAAAGAGAAAAGTATTCTCAATTATGATGATATATTATAATGATAAAAACAAAATAATGAAAACTTAAATATTTTGATATCAGAAATTCTATAAGAGAATATTCTCTCTTCAGTTGGAGCATCTACATCGTGACAATTGTTGACCTCAATACTAATGTTGGAGTCGACACCCATATTGATTAGGGTCGTCGATCAATGAATTTTTTTTTTTTAGCATATTTCGTAACGTTCATATATGTTTCTCCGAATGGTGTTATAGCTAGCTAATTTTTTTTTTTTTTTTACATTTCAGGGTGAAGGGGATTATTATGCCAAACTTGGGATTACTATTCTTGGTAAGAACAATTATTTTAATTCCTATTTTTTTCCTCTTTCATCATGCATTAGGTCTGCAAAATGATATTTTACATAGACTAACAATTATTGCAACATAATTCAGGAGAGTCCGTAGCAGTGGAAGACGAAGTAGTGGTGATTAATAGCATTGTCCTTCCAAATAAGACCCTCAATGTCAGTGTACAGGAAGAGATTATCCTCTAATAAAGCGTCTCCTATCCAGAAGTAAGGCAGCAGATGAGTGAGACTCTTTTATTCTATTTGTCATTATCTTATTTAATGCTCTATTTAGAGGCCATAATGATATCTGGAAGCTTGATTGCTAGAGAACATAAGATTGTAGAAAAAAATAATTGTGTTTGTTCAACTGTGCTTCCACTTATGTTCAGCAAAGACTTGGCTTAGAATAAAATTTTGTTGGTCTGTGGATTGTGGCGTTTTGCTGGAAATTGAGGCTTCTATTGGTTTATTTGTCGCTCCAAAATGCACTGAAACAAAAAAAATGCCGTGATTCATCTCCAATCGAATGTCATTTTGCCCCGTAACCGTTGTTCTCTTCTTTCGCGCATTTCTTTGGAAGTTTGGTAGAGACAAAAAAAATGGCGCAGATGAACAGCTCAATGCCAATATTGGCATCTCACTGTTCATCCGCGATCAAATGGCAGTCGGTTGGAGCAAAGCAAGAACAGCAAAAGTGTTTGTTGTTCCATTGGAGTTGCCCTTAATACATAACGCTTCTCAAAACAATAGAGAAATGGAGTTTCTGAAAAAGTATGCCTCACATCCAAACATGTTCCGTCAACTGAGTTTTCCGTTTCAAACTGAAGAATGTAGGAGAAACGGCGAACCAAACGAGCCCTGAATTGAAGACCATAAAACTACAGATTGTCAGTTTTTTTGTTAGCGCTGGCAACCTTCTCTAATTGCTACTAGTTATAGCTCTCTCTCTAAAAAATACTTTACGATCAACGCGTCGGCTTCGTCGACACAGGATTTTCTCTTTCTCTCTCAAAAATGCTTCTACGATCATCGCCTCTACAGCTTCGTCAACACAGGATTCTCTCTCTCTCTCTCTCTTTACGATGATGCCTCTACAGCTTCATCGACACAGGATTCCTCTCTCTCTCGCTCGCTCGTTCTCTCAAAGTACTTCGACGATCGTCGCCTCTTAAGCTTCCACAGCACAGGAGATTGTAACAGCGAAGATACGAAAGGATTTCAGAGGCGAAAGTGCAGTAATCGAAGGAGGCAAAATCAAGGAAAAAGAAATTCAACGATTTGGCGGCATGTAATTAACCGGAATCTCAAATGCTTTTAAAATTTTATTTTCTTTCAATCAAATAGTACAAAATAAATAGGGGATTTAAGTACATACCATTTTATTTCATTCTATTTACATATCTAACATCAAGAAATTTAATATTACATACCTACCATCCATAGAATAAATATGATTGCATTGAATGAAATATTAAAATTTATATGATGGTATGTGATGAAATATTAAAGTTTATAAGGTGATATGAGTGATAATAAAAATTACCTTACCACCAATTATTGTTCAAATAAACAGCTCTAAATGTATTCCCTTCTATAGAAGAGACAAGTAATTTACATATGATATATGGAGAATATAATTAATATTTGATGGTATATACTAAATGGTAATTTTAAAAATGTTAATTTTCATTTTTTATTTATTCTTATTCAGAACACATTTGTATAACATTGCTAAAGATTGAACTCCTAACTTAATCATCATAAGGCCGAAGATTTATGTGTACAAATCATTTATAAGGCTATTATATCTAATTTTATCTAAGATCGGAGCTACTCTAACCTTTTCACAGGCATAATTGTTTTGCATTTTCTCTTTGAGAATAGAGCCACTCATTCACCTGAGCATCTTCATCTTTGCAATACTTAATTGTATGCTTATCTTTTAATGTCAAACAATCTACACCATGAAGTATTGTAGTTCTCTCCACCATATTATAGAATTCTCTTATATTTGAGGAATACTTTTCTATCACACAACAAGTCTGATGCATTACTCCACTTTAATCATTCAACTTGAATTCCACTAATAATATCTCCATCTATTTCCACATTACTTTAAACAATAGACCCAATATATCTATAACATGCACTCATATTAATGAATTGATTGCCCAAAGTTATAATCCAATCACTAAATTTATTACTACTAAAATTAAAATATACGTATTTAATTTTAAATCTGCTAAAATAAAAAATTTTAAACTTTAAAATTGACCTCCATAATTCAAGCTTTCTTTCAACTTCCTCTCTAATCTTATCAATAAGAAAAATATAATCAACAAAAAGTATGCCCTAGAGAACATGCTCTTATAAATGTCTAGTAAAAACATGGATGACTAAGGTAAAATTATATGGGCTTAAAACTAAACCTTAATATAATCTGACTAAAATAAAAAAAATATTTGATCAAACCACACTACATTTGAACACAAATAATAAGTACTGTATATATATCCTTAATATTTTGAATATAAATATTATTAACTCCTCTCTTTTTTAAAACCTCATAGAATACTTCTCTTAAAACTTTATAATATAAACCAAACATAATTTAAAAAGTAATAAATAAATTTTCTTAAGTTAAAATTTTAATAAAACCTCATTTTTAAAATAGCACTCTTACCTTATGTTAATTTATAAAAAAGGAACACATTCTCTTTTTATTCTTTAAATATCTAAATTTAAATATAAGATTACTCATTAGCTTTTTATAGGGGTGTAAGTGAGCCAACCGGCTCGCAAGTCAACTCGAACTCGATTCATTTATGGGCTCACAAGCTGAGCTTATCAAACTCACAAGTCAAGCTCAAGCTCAAGTTCAAGCTCATTTAGTAAAAGAGCTCGAGTTTGAGCTTGAGCCGGCTCAGCTCGTAAGCTCACGAGTCAGCTTAATTAAATATTAATATTATATTTTAAAAATCCCTCCTAATTTTTAAAAACCACGCCTAATTTTAACTAATTTTTAAAAATCCCTCTTTAATAATTAAAAACAATTTTTTTCACTTTAATCCTCAATGCTATTTATGATTACAATGCAATAAATTTAATTAAATTTTGATTTGTCCAAGTCACATTATAGAAATTAAATGAAATACTAAATTAAGCTCAAATAATATTAGAAATATGTGCAATAGTTGCTTTTCTAATATTTTTACTTATTAAGTTAGCAAGAAATATGTGCAATAGTTGCTCAAGACATTTTCAATATGTTGCAATTTCATTGAGATTTTCCACAGAAGAATTAGGTATGTATATACCATGTAGATTGCTGTTCTAATATAAAATTTGAACCTCTTAATTTTCCTTGGAAATTTAGGATTAATTTGGGGCAGCTTCTTTGTTGCTTTTAAAAACAGCTTTTTAGTACAAAATTTTTTACTAAAAATTTATTTTATAAAGCAACAAAAAAACAGTCTCAAACAAAACCTTAGAGGCAATACAACACATAGAACAACCAAAACCTGTGAATGCTTCAATTACAATAGATTTACAATAGAAGCTTTAAAGAATCAGACCTTACTGCTACTTCTCTCTGCCAAAAAAATCACAATACCAGAAAGGAATCAGGCACCAATTCACCTAAACCATTTCTTCTAAATCTCAAATGTAGAAGATTGGGATTTCTGGAGGAACAATCATGATTGAGACAGCCTTGAACTGCAACAGCAAATAAAATCAAAATTTTGAGACAATTACAGCTTTTGTATATTCACTTAAAATACAAAAAATATAGAACAGTATTTGACCTTCTGCTGCTTATATTTTTCTCTGATGGCAGTTAAAGATGAGAACTTTAGATTCATTTGCATATTATGCAGAGCAAATATACAATCTTTAAGATCAGAGGAGCTGTAGCCTGTGTGTTCTTGCAGCTTTGAGTTCTAAAAGTATATAAAATTAAGTAAGAGAGATATTTTAATTAAAAAAAACATAATTTTTTTGGAAATTTATGAACGAAATATCCTTACCCAAGGTTGCCTATTTGGATTCATGGAGAATCTTACAAGAAATAAAATAGATGCAGCAATCATAGAAGGCAAAAACCGAATGCAGTCATAATCCAGCAAGCTCAGCTCAGCGAGATAATTAGCCAATAAATCTGACTGAAAATAGGAACAATGTTAGGATTTAATAGCCTGTTATCAACAGGAAACCATTTTTTATTCATAAAAAGGCTCAGGTTACCTTCTTGTCTTCAGCACCAGCTTTAATGAAGTTCCTGCAAGTCATATAAACCAATTAGTATCTCATTAATCAGATTTGTATGAAGCTTGTAATGAGGATTCATTTTCTACACAAATTGCTACCTTAGGAATGATTTAACTGTTGGATTGCCCATCTCGAAATTCAAGAATTTTAGTATGTTAGCTTCCATCTCTACCACCTTCGCGCAACCACACAGAACAAAGAATCTTAGTTTATAACTAAAAAACATATGAAAAATAATGCAAATGATTCAGAATATAAAAATAACCTCTTTCTTTGTGTATGTGTTATCAGTTATATCGCAAAAATCCTCCACGTTTGGTGGCTCGATCTCTTCATACTTCCTGCAACTCCATGGATGCAAAAAGAGTAAAAACCAGAAGAAGAAGAAGAAGAAGTGGACAAATGAGAGGATGAAGAAGAGAGAAAGGAGAAGTTACACGTACGATGCAATGAGCAGAGAAGAAATCCCCAAAAGCTGTAATTTTTGCTTATCGACTGTATAACAAGACAAAAATCTATCGACATAAGAAACTGCAAGATAGAGTGTATCAGGTACGAGCTTATACTCCTCAGCCACTTCTACCAACCAATCCACCAAAATCCCTCTCATATTTGCCGATATATTATTCTTCTGCACTTTCTCCATATAATTCCCCATCGGCCGCCTCTTCTGCTCTGCCTGCATTTCCCCCAAAACCATTAAGAACCCGATATTTATCGAGAGAAAAAAAAATCAAATTTGAAAAATGCCATTACCTCCATAAACCGGAGATAAGCAAGAATGTCGGCGGCGTAAGGAACGCACAACTGGGGATCATCTTCGCCATTGTCATTGTTTGAGAGCTCATCTGGTGCAGGCTTGGAGCGTCTCTTCTCTTCTTTCTGAACTCTGGATCGAGTTCTGGGGCCATGGGCGGCGTTAGTGAAAGCGGGAGGAAGCTCCGCGAGCGCGCGGCGCTTGCGCTTCATCGGTGAAGAGATGGCGGAGACAGCAAAGCGCTTCTTAGACGCGGCAATGGTGGGCAGATTCTCTTTGCGAACCATGGCGAGAAGAGCGGTTCTGTTGGGAGAGACGACTGAGGAGAACGAGGAGGTAGAAAAAGATTCGAGCTTGAAGGTTTCGAAGGGAGGAGGGAGGATTAGAAAGGGGAATTTGAGGCGCTGTGATTTGAATTTGGAGGAATTGGCTTTGTTTTGTAACTTTTGTTTGAAACTTTTGAGGGAAAAAAAGGTGGGATTTGTATTGGCTGACGAGGAAAGCGCCAAAATGTTTTATTTCGGCGGGAGAGTCTCATATTTATTTGACATTAATTGGTTCACGATGGCCAAATAGAGGGAGATATAGAGCTCTAAATTTTAATTTTTTTTAATTTTTGCATGAACTATGGGTCAATATACAATTGAGGCTTCATGATCCACTTCTATATGTTCTTCTTAGGGTTGAAAGCAAGTCAAGTAAGCTCGAGCTCAGCTCACAAATCGTTTGTGAGTTGAGCTCGATGAGCTAACAAGTCAAATCTTAGCTAGTCCTGATCCGACTCATTAGCTTGTAAGCAGGTTCGTTTGAGGAATACTAATATTAAAAAAAAAAGCACACCTAAAATATTTAGCAATTAGGATATTAAATATAAAATTGTTAAAAATATTCAAAAAATTATATTAGAATTCCTCATGTTTGAGTGATTCATTATTATTTTTCTTTTAATTTTGTATTTTTATCATTTTATTATAATAGTTATTTTAATCATAATCATTTTCTCTTTTTCATAATTCACGAGTTAGCTCATAAGTCAATTGAGTTAAGCTTGAAGTCAATTAATTAATCAAGATCTAGTTTTAGTTAGAGATGATTCGAGCTCGTCAGCTCGGCTTGACTCGTTTACATCCTTAATTTATCTACAATTTTATTTATTTTGGCATTTAATATTTCAAGCATATTGATCACCAAATTTTTATTAATATGATTTTTTCTTTAAATTTAAAGTTCTTAAAGGTTAATTTTTGCCTATGTCACATGTCAAAATATATTCAATACTTACAAGCTATTTTATAAAAAATATTTTTGATAATTTTGTTGTTGATAGCAATTTTGATAAATTTTTAATCTAAATATGTGCATGAATGATAGACAACCCAACTAACAAGCAAGTTCAAGAGATATGAACCTTATGATGAGTATAGAAAACGAAAATATGATTTAGAAATTTTAGAAAGAATGTTGTAGAAATCTCAATGAAATTGTTTCTCTAGTTCAACGGGGCTTCAAAAGATTCAAAAATATCCAAAATATTATTCTTCAGCCTTTTTTTATAGAGATCTGAAGGCTACAAAGAAGGTAACAAAAAAATGATAAAAAGTACATTAAAAAAGGGATTCGATACAGTCTGCCCAGAGCCCATATTTGCGATATGATGGATGCTTAACAATATTCTTCTCCTTCAGCTAGGGGTGTCAATTTGCGGTATGATGGATCCCTTGTGAAGGACAAGTCCACCATAGTAGTTATGCTTGCAAACCAAATCACTAATATAATGTAAAATACTAAATACAATAAAGAAACTTTATTTATTAATTAATTTTCATCAAACAAATACATAGTTCCATGATTTCATCACATTATTTATATTATTTATTTTTAACAATTGTAATAATATTTCACCCTGATATCCAAACCGAACCGGTCCGGCTTTCACCGGTCTAATCGAACCGGCCAGGACTCCATCTCGGCAGCCCCTTGCTAAAATGAGTAGAAACCACCCTCGAATCCAAAAGCTCCAAAATCGGCTTGAAATTAACACAACGCGGCACCTTATACTGATTAATTGAAGCTCCTCTCGATATCGCATAGTCCATCAACTCCTCAAAAGTCCCGGTTCGAACGACCCGGATCTCGAGCGGTCCAATGGACCGGTCCGCCACTCTGCTCTGTTTATAAACCGAATTCATCTCCTCCTCCATCTCCAAACAACATTTCTCCATTACTTCTCCTTCCACCTTCTCCTCCTCCTCCTCCTCCTTACGCCGCCATAGTAGTTCCCAGTAGATGACATAATGGCCGGGAATCGTATCTGTACACGCGTGAGCTGTGTATTCCACCACGCTCAGACCGGCCGCCGCAGCCTCCAACACCGCCGCCGCCCTCTCCACTGCTCTCTGCAACTCCGCCTCATCTGTTTTATCCGATTCAATGCTCAGTACAACGTTCTTCCTCCTCAAGAACTTGAATTTGGGGGCAGAATTGTGAAAGCCGCTGACTTGGAGAACGTCTCCGACGCGGTAACGATATAATCCGGCATAGGTGGTGACGACGAGCTCGTACTCTTTGCCGACCTCGACGCCGGCGAGGTCTACGATTTCTTCTCCGTCGCCGGAGACGGGGAGGAATTCGAAATATCCCATATTGGGCAGAATGGTGTAGCAAATATCATCAGGAGGGCACATTGGCTTTAGATTAAGCCCGAAATAGCATTCCGAAGAGGCGTACATCGTGCTCGCCATCGGAAGCCCGCCGCTGTAAAATTGAAGGGTGGGGATATACTGAGCCATGGCGCCGGTGATGACGACGTCGAGGTATTTGGTGTTGGGCCAGATGCGGGTTATGATTCCGGCCCAATCGGCCTTCGAACACTCGTCCGTGATGAAGCTGGCGAGATCGGGGTTGGGCTTCAGGGTTTCTGCGACGGAGGCGCGAAGAGAAGGGTCTGTGATGGAAGGGGAAAGTTCGCCTGTGGCGATGTCGGCTGCGAGTTGGGGGTAATGCGTTTGGAGGAAGTGGATGGCCCGGAGGAGGCCGGAGGCGAAGACGGCGCCGACGCGGAGGACTTCGTGGCGGTGGAGGAGGCCGCAGAGCATTTGGATGTACATGCTTTGGTGGGCGTCGGCGCAGAGAATGGCGGCGGTTGGGCTTGTGTATACATTGAAAGGATCTTCGGAAGGCGGCGGCCGGAGTTGGAAATGGCGGCTTTTGTAGTAGCTGGTGAGAACCGGGCGGGCGAGCAAGCCGCCGGGTGTTTTGCTCTCCGCTTTCACGAACAAAAAATACAGAGCTTTGCCTTTGTCAAGCCCAGCGACATATCTGAAATTTAAGAAATTGATAGGGAGTTAAATTTCATTTTCTTATATAACTAATTAGTGATTTTTTAGAATAATTTACTATATTAATCAAGGAAATAAATTGTATTATCTAGTTCAATTTCAATGAAAATTAGTGTTCTATCCTATATCTCAAATTGCTCAGGCTAAACTCGAGTCAATCCAACTAACTCAAAATATTGATCTCATAAGTACATCAGATCGGACTACACAGATCGATAGTTACACGTGGACTCATCTTATAATTAATCAAATATAATTATCACATCTCATTTATGCACTTATTTTTCAATGAAATTCCTTTCATATAACTATGTCTCTATGCTCACGTATAAATAAGGTGTCAAATAACAGAGATATTATTACGTGCAGAGTTCGAACGTAAGATGCGTCTAAATTTTGTGAGGGCACATAGCAAATACATAGCATTTGTAAGCACCGTGTATTTAATGCGTACCCTCACAAACCCAGATGATCTGGACTCCACATATAGTAATCTCTCCAGAGAACAACACAATACCTTCTTTGTCTCTACCTCTCTGCTTTCTCGAGAAATAAGATTAAAAAACTTCTCTCATATTCTTTCCCCTTTTTTATATAGTTCTTTAATTTTCATAGTCAATTTTAAAAGAAAGATCACGGTATCGCCGACAAATAAAGTTAGTTTGAATTATATTAATTTCTATTAAAATAAATTAAAATTATCTTGATATTAGTGCAATATAGCACAAATCTCAAAGTATACAAAATTTAAATTAATATTAATATCATATAATTATCTTGAAGGAAAATTTTGAACTCACTTTTTCATGACGGGCATGAGGAGGCTATAGAGAAGCTGCCGACGGTCAAGATCATCGCTTATGGCGGGCATCAGCTTCCTCTCGCCAGCTGAAGTTCCAGAACTGGACAGAAAATTAACACGTGGTTTTTTAATCATAATTAAATGCGTTAATTACTTTGCTTTCCACTAATTATTCATTATTATCTTAATATTAATTGCGCTGCAACTAATTACCTCGTAAGAAACTCGGAAATGGGATGACCGCAGAGAATGGCAGAGTGATCCCCATTGGCTATTCGTTGAATCTCAGGCTGTAAATCCTCGTACGTTACGACCGGTATGTTGGCCTTGAAGGCCGCTCTGTCAGCGGCGGCGCCGTCGCCGGCGGCGAGACTGTACCGGCGAAGATACTCTGTTTGTCCATTCTGTTTCAGTATCTCAGCCAATACTATTCCCTGAACCTCGTCGCAGTTCTCTGTCATCTCCTCGATGAAGTTTAGCCTCTCCTCATCACTCTCTCCCGCCGGCGTTAGCCTCAGAATTCTCTTACCGTTCTTTGCCGCCATTGAAGAAGCTTTGAAGATAGCTCGAGAGGTATGGAAGAGAGAAGCTTTGGAAGATGAAGAGCTCTGACAGCTCGACGGGGGATTTATAGCTGCGAGAGGAAGGGGTGGAATATTCCACATTGCAATTTTTTCTTATGAAATATTATTTTGTAATATAATATAAGTTTGAATATTTTTCAAAATTGCTCCATTAATTTTAATTAAATTCTACAAATTTTTACTTTATATAAGCTTACATGATTGGTATGTTATAAGAAATAAAAAAAAAACACTTTAGGAAAAAAATATTGCATTATTACATTTAGTAGAGTATAAAATATATTTATTTATCGAGGGCAATTAGAATTTCTCGTTGAGAGGCTATTTGATTGAAATATTTTAAGGTATAAAGTATTTCAAATAAAAATGAAGAAGTTTTAGTAATTTTAGGATTCGTTTGGGATGACTTTTTTATTGCTTCATAAAGCAGTTTTTTAGTACATAAAAAATATTTTTTTGTACTAGAAAACTGCTTCAAGAAGTAGTAAGAAAGCCGTCCCAAACGAAGCCTTAGTGTTTGATTGGATTTAAAAAAAAAGAATTTAAAGTAAGTAAATATAGTGTAAAACCATTCATGTTCATTTTTTAAGTAAACCAAACTCACACAATTTTGAATGAGAACGTTTTACATCTCAAGTAAGTTTTTTTTATCGTTGCTGACCGCCACCAGTCACCACCGTTGGCAACCTCCATTCGTCTTAGGCCCCCACCACCAGCCACTGCATCCGCCAACGACCACCATCACTAATGGCCACCATCTCCACCCTTCGGCCACCACCCCCCTAATAGTCGGCCGCCTCTGCCTCCATCCTCTTACCAACACGTCGTGGTCACCAAAAATAGGCAAATTAAGAGTACATAAAAATGAATTAGATAGACAAATTCATTAAAATTTTATATTTTTCCCCTTTTCATTAAATGGAACTCCTAAATTTCAAATTTTTATGTATTTTTTTAGCTAATTAAAAAAGTAAATAAGCCTAATCAATTCAATGACTTCAAGGTGTTTATCCTTTTCAAAAATATAAATTTAACTCCATAAGAATTAAATGTGACTTATTAATTATTTTGTTTTATTTTCCCCTGAGATTGCGATATATAGATATACTGCCATGCAGAGCTATTAGAAAGCACGAGCGGTGTGCAACGGTTCCAGGAAACAGGACGGGCCCAGCTGGTTCGTCCGGTTCGGTGGACCGCCGACAAGGTGGACCCATAGAGCCGGCCACGCAAGCGACTGCCAGGTTGTCGCTCGTGGACCAGTTTGTCAGCGAGACACGTGGCGGAATGAGGTAGGGGAAACGAACACGCGGGTGCGAAAATGGGTGAAAAGCACGGAAGGAGATGGCCGGGGATTGCTTGCATGATGCGTGGACCGAAGGTGACTCCAAATGGGAGACGTCAGTGGCTCCGTCTTACATGACTGGCCGTTCGACCTTTTCTGGTCTTCAAGATTCGCGAGGTGGACCCGGTGTTGATTTTTGGTTGGTAGGCTTCAAGCCTCTCCTTTATTTTTCTTATTTTACTTTAAAAAAATATATTTTTTGGTATTATTAACTTTAAATTATATATATATATGAAATTAGCTTGGTTGCTAGGCGAGTACGATTGGGAACCTCCAACTCGTGCTCGATTCCTCTTGAGCTTCAATGCCTCTTAAGTGGGGCTCAATTAAGTGCAGGCCAGGAGGCTTCTGATGTGGGTGCCTCTTCTAGATTTTCTGAGGTTTAGTCTCGTCGCTAAAATAGCCTGTAGTAGAGGAATCCAATATGACAATATTAATATAATAATAATAAAATATAACATAAACTTTATAACTTGAACATGCTTATTAAAAAAAAAGAGATTATTTTAAATATATTGGGCATTATATTTATATTAGAGAAGGCCTAATGAGTCTAATTGAGTAATTAATTTAGCTAATTAAACCTAATCTCTATGTTTTAATCAACAAATTAATAGCCTCTTAGGAGCAAAGTGGATCTTTTCACATGCAATTAAGGGATAGTTGGTCCCCTACAAAAATTGTGCACTATTTTTCTTGCCCTAAGGTTTGTAGGTCTATATACAAAATTTGAGAATTGATTAGAGACATATATGTAAAAGGTCAATATTTTAAGGAGCTTGATTATTTTGTGTAAGCAATTATGGTCTAGTTGTCTCCTATGATTGTTTATTTTTTTCCCCTTATGTTTTAACATCTTTGGAAGCTTATTGTCTGCATAATGCGTTAGACAATCCTGTTCATTTGAATGAATGGGTTGATTAGCGTATTATGGCGCCATATTTTACGTTTTGTTTACACTCTCTAATAAATGATATTGGAGTGTATAGTTTAATTAAACTTGATTGATTCATGTGATTTACGATTGTTAGTGTTATTTTATGATATTTATCATGGTTGAACATAGTTCGTGATGCATGAGTAGGGGGTTAAATGGGTAGAGTCGAGGTCGAGTTAGGGGGTGTTCGAGCTCAACTCACGAGCTGAATATCTAGCTTGACTCGCCAGGGGAAGATGAGCTCGTCGAGCAGCAAATGGATATCATCTCGCTCCCGCGTTGCGATCTCGCTTCGCTTTGGATCCCGTCCCGCACTACGATCACGGTTGCCGTGTCTGTGTTGCCCTCGTGACGGATCTCTTCCCGCTCCGCTACCCGCGTCCACTTCGGTGCTGTGAAATTCAGCGCTCCAACTTCGTGTTCTCGTGCTCGATTTCACAATCTCACTCTATGTTTCTGGGCTACGATCCCACCTCTTAGTCAGCTCGCGAGTAATCGAACCGAGCTTTCGTTGGATCGAACTCAAGCTCGATAAGCCCAATGAGCTCGAAATTGTGTTTGAGCTCAACTCATCGAGCAATTAACGAGTCAAGCTAGAGGCAGCTCGCGATTCGACTTGACTCGGTTGCACTCCTATGCATGAGTGACTTTGACGACTAATTTATATGATTAAGTTGGCTCTGGGTGTATTATTATTATTTTTAAATTAAAATAAAAAGAAGCGATGATTAATGCATAGTGCTCTTCCTGTGAGGAGGTATTATTAAAGCATACGTATGTTTTGGTTTTAGTCTTATATCAAATAATTAAAATATTGATTGATATTATCGCAACTCTCCTTGGCCTCGATCATCATTATATCTTGGAAAATATATGCTTCTTATTACAAATAAAGGACAAAAAATAAAAAAAATTAGATTTTTTGTCTTGCAATCCATGCATGAATCAGGCAAGTTTCCAAAATATCTAGATTGAGATGATATCATGTTCTCTTACTTATGCTTGAAGATCCCAATAAGTGAGAGCAAATAATCAACAAGACCAAAACTTCAGTCAGCATTTGCCATACTCAGCTTCTCGATAAATCTTCAATAAAGGTTTCATTTGGGAAAAAATTATTCTGTGCAGTTACTATACGGTCTGGAGGTGAATCAGTACGCCACGTTATCCGGTACACGTCACTGGTACACAACTAAAATATGACGTGACACGTCCCGATTCACCTCCGGATGACATCAGGTGACCACACATAATAATTTCACTTATTTCGGATAGATTCTTTATTGTTTTCAAAAACACGTTTTCTAGCACAAAAATTTTTAATTCAAAAAAAATTATACTAAAAATCTATTTTAAAAACAATAAGAAATCTGTCTCAAATAAAGCCTAAGGCTTCTTTCTCTCAATTTTTAGTCCCAAATAATAAGAAAGCTGTTTTAGAAAACAGTAAGAAAGCTGTGGCTTCGTTTGGGACGGCTTTTTTATTGCTTTTTAAAACGAAGTTTTAGTACAAAAAAAAAAAATTGTACTAAAACTCTATTTAGAAAGCAATAAAAAAGCCGTCCCAAACGAAGCCTAAATCTAACCTATATTCTCTAAGCAACTTTCTCTCAATTTTATTTAATAATAATAATAATAAGAGGAGAGGATGCAACGACAAAAAAGCCATTGTCTTTGCAACTTACAGTGAAACCGGAAGATAGCTTAGAGGAGAAAAAAAAGACTTTCATTGCATATAGAAAGAACAGTAATTGAAAGGTTTAATGGAAAATACAATAAAACGACAGAGATTTTCCTCAAAATCTTAATTTGGGCAAACATTAATATAGTTAGCATTCAAATTATAAATATCAAATATAACATGTTTTTTGTTTTTTTGCATTGTTCATATTTCTTCGTAGGCCGTTGCTTCGTGAACTGAAATGTTAAGAGAAACCGAGGTTGCACAAGGAGAAATTATTATGTGCACAGTCCGAAAGCCACGTGCTTGTACACATCATGCGTGCAAGTTGTACACAGGGTGTGTGCAAGCCACGTGGCTTTATTTTATTGAAGTTCGGACATAAGTTATATCCGGACTCCGCATGTAATAATTTCTAATCCATAAGGAATTGTTCTTTCTCTACTGATGTACCGCCAGGTTATCTATTATCGACTTGAGACTCATCGTCTCCTGATTATTAGCGGTCTAATTTTTTATTATTTGAAGTTCATCTTATCCATGAAATGCTTTTCAAACTCATAATTTGTATTTGTGTCCAATTTTGAATAATTTTCTATCTGATTTGAAATCACAATAATTATTGTGATATTTCATATTATAAAGTTAGGAAATTAGGAAATAATAAGTGTACCACACGCAACAATTTATGTTGAAGAGGTGAGACCCACTCTTTGAGTACCCAAAACACCTCAAAATAAGTTGGAGCCAATTACTTAGTAGCATTTGAACTTTATAGAAAAATTATTATATTTGATATATTTTATATTATAATAAGACTATTCTTTATAATTTAGATGTATGTTACTTATATATATCATATTTATTTTTTATAATTTTATCTTTTTTATTAGATTTAAATGAAAATTTGACTCTTAACAACACAAAATGAAGAAAAATGATTCATGTAGTCTACCGACGTAGTGAGATAAAGGCTTGATGTTGTTGTTGTTTTTCATAATTTTTTCAAAAAAAATTTCTAAAAATAAAATCAAAATAAAAAATTAATATATTAATAATTACACATCTTATAACTTTAATATTATAAATTAATTATATATCTTCATTAATAATTACATTATTCTAATCTTTATAACACATGTTCCTCAAGGTCTAAATATGAAATTTTTGGGCCAAAGTCAAAGCTATGATATGCCTATTTTTGGATGAGAGTGTAGAAATTTGTTTTGTAGAGAGCAAGACAATCTCCAAAAGATTTGGCTAAAACATGTCCATTGAATTTCATTAAATTATTGGAAATAATAATTATAGATAAGAGGTTATATGATTAAAAAAATACAAAGTGTACAATCATCATAGTTATCATAGATCTTAATTTAAATCATATCATAATATTTTAATATAATTCATTAAAAAAAAAACTTAATTTTATTAAATTTGATTTAAAATTAGTGAAATATAAATTTTGTAGTTGAATTGCTAATCTAAAAAATAAATTTAATGATTTTAAAGCTCATAATAAAATATATTTTTTTAAAACCTTGTTATAAATTTTTTTATACTTTGTGGATAATCACAAAGCCTATCACTAACAATGATGAATCAATATTTTATTATTAGAGAATAAATATTGTAAGAAAATATTTATCAATTTTTTATGAATGAATTCTTACATTGATTAGGATAAGTTTAATAGCTAATAATTTTGTTATCATCAGAGTAAAATATAATTAAATAGTTAAATTTATATTAATTTGAAAATAAATTTAAGAAGCTAAAAAAACTATTATAATTAAAATTTATTTAAATACATTTTTAGTAGCCATTAATTATTATTTTCCAAATTAAATCTCCTATGAGATCTTCAAAATTTGTGCTGATTCTTCTTCAGGACTACAATTTTGTTTGGGACAGTTTCTTTACTGCTTCTTAAAGCAGTTTTTAGTACAAAATTTTTAATTTTTGTACTAAAAATTATTTCAAAAAACAGAAAGAAAGCCGTCCCAAACGAAGCCTACGTGTCTATGTAACATATTGAAAAATTATTATCAAGATTTTATATTTTTAATGAGCGAAAAAACTGTTATAAAAAAAAAAGAAGATAAATTAGGTTTTATTATTATTATTTAAGAAGAACAAAATTTCAGATTATTAAAATAATCATATGGACGCTATTTACTGGCATTTCTCACGTTTTTATTTTGGGGGCTATGTAAAGTTGAGAGGAGAAAGAGAGAGAGAGAGAGAGAGAGAGAGAGAGAGAGAGAGAGAGAGAGAGACGAAGGGTAAAGCAGAAGAATGGACATGATTTGGATAATGTTCCCAATTCTGCCGACCAAAGGATTTGCATTAAGGAGAAAATATTATCTGCGGTCATTGAACGGTTTAGAGATCAATCAGAATGTGCCACATCATTTGATACATAATTGTACATAATAACTGTACACAGTGTATTGAGGATGTGACACATTCTTATTGGCCTCCAGACGACATCCATATGAGACGTGTTGTTTGAAAAAAGAATATAATGCAATGTAAATTGAATGTAGTGTAAGAAAATAAATTAGAGTTGTTTGAATGATTGTTAAATGAATTCATGAGATTACTTTTTTTTTTTTTTTATTTGAAGTAAAACAAGTATAATGTAAAATCCAAAGTTGGATAATGTTCCCAATTCTGCCGACCAAAGGATTGGCATTAAGGAGAAAATATTATCTGCGGTCATTGAACGATTTAGAGATCAATCAGAATGTGCCACGTCATTTGATATATAGCTGTACATAATAACTGTACACGGTGTATTGAGGATGTGACACATTCTTATTAGCCTCCGGATGACGTCCATATGAGATGTGTTGTTTGAAAAAAGAATATAATGTAACGTAAATAAGTAAATTGAATGTAGCGTAAGAAAATAAATTAGAGTTGTTTGAATGATTGTTAAATGAATTCATGAGATTACTTTTTTTTTATTATTATTTGAAGTAAAACAAGTATAATGTAAAATCCAAAGAAGGTGATGCTCGATGGCAACAACAGCGGCCATGGTCGATGACAACGTGGTTGTTAACGGACGATAGCATTGACCATAAATTTATGATGCATTTGGAACTCTCAAATCTGAAGAATTCTAAATCCACCAAGAATTAAATAGAGGACGAATTTCAAATACATCAAAATTTTACAATATATTTATTTTACTTCACACCAAACACAGATATTCTCAAAACCATTGCATTTGAAATAGATACATGCATTTTACGTCAAACCAAATAGCCCCACAATACATTCTTAAGGCCATCTCCCAACCAAACACTAAACCAACATTTGTCGTCCACGAATCACTCCAGATGAACGCTAAAACATACATCATTCTCCTGACATGAACAACGTGAGGTCAACATTGACGTCACACTATTCACAAACACCTTTTTTTTTTCGGATTGAAAAAAAAGAATACCTAAAATATTTTTTATGTTATGAAATAAAATTCGATTAAAAATACCACAATGCTATCAGCTAAACATCCGCTAAAGAAATAAGCCACACGTTTCTCAAACCATCATTGCTTATCTTTCTTCAAAAACAAGTCGCATATATGACATTCTTTACAATTAAACTGATAACCATTCAATTAGCTTGAATGTCAAACTTCTTTAATGTAAAAACACTAAAATTTTATTTTATTATATTCAGCCCTATTGTTCAAAGTGAATTGAACAGCTAAATTCCGATAAATGCAAATGTTTGTTCAAAAAATTTATTGAATAAAATCATTCTAAGGAATTTTGCAAAACCTTTTTTTTTTCATAATTATTATAAATGAAGATATTACACCCTCATAATAAATGCAATAATTATAACATATAGCATATATTTTTTTTATTAAAATAGAGTTAGAAAGTCTTCTATCAAAATCACTACAAAGTACAAATTGAGCCTAAAAGGTTTTGGCAATGCACAAAAGAAAAAAAAAAGGATCAATAAAATAAGCTAAAAAAGAGAATAAAATACATTAAAAATGGATAATTTGATAATACTTAACAGCTAAAAGGAGCAAAAGCCGTAATCATCTTGGTGTGTATAAACGTTTACCGAACAAGTTTGGAGTCTTTTTGATAAGCTTCTGAAGCAAAATTGTTTATCCTTAACGAAGCCCAAACAAATAATGTCACCAATCATATCTACAATTTTTTTGTAAACTTAAAATTTTATACTAAAAAGTTGATTCAGAAAGCAGCAAGAAAGTTATTCCAAACAAGGGCTTCATTTGGGACGGCTTTTTTCTTGCTTTCTAAAACAGCTTTATATTGTACAATAATGCCGTTTTAAAAAACAGTACAAAAGCTGTCCCAAACAAAGCCAAAATCTGATTTGATTGACTGATCTCAAAGCAGATTCAAAGCTTATATCCTTTATTTTTTTCCAATTAGACAGACATAGCTACAGTTTCCTCAGCAGCAGTTGATAATTAAATAGCAAAAATATATGATTCTCTTAAAGACAAATCTTGACTTGTTCTGATCTTCAGAAAGTAAAAATTTTAAACAAGTAAAGAGACAGATTAAAAAAAGAACCATTCAGGAATTGATTGCTTCTACGCCTCACATTCTCTAATACTAAAAGCACATTAATTAAACATAGCAGCAGGAAAATTACTCATCTTTCTTGTCGGCTTTGTCTTCTCTATTTAGTTCATTGGAGTCCCTATTTGAATCATCAGAAGTCTTCGATTCATTATACTCCAGTAGCTGCACAAGCATTTATACAAACATCCAAAGCTTATTCCACTAAAAATCAAGAAGAAGAAACATTGGTAGATTAATGATCTTATACACATTAAGCACAAATGGAAATAAAAAAAAATGTGCTAATAACAGAAATCATCAAATATTGCTTCATATTTACTGCAAGTTTAAATGCATTCAACAAATTCATTTTGTGCAGCAGAGCTCTCCAGTTCTAATTATAAGTAGGGTTAAACAACGCGATTTTAGCATCTTCCACTGTTTCAGAACAAATAGACTATTCATATTTACTCATGTAATCAATAATAGATTAATAGATTTGGGCCTTCCTTTAAATTAATAAGCCCTTCTAATAAATGATCTGGATAAAAAAAATATGCCCCTTTTAAGTGGATTAATTATTTTGTGCGAATGCCAAATGCCGTATGGAGACCAACCAGAATGCGCCACGTTACTCATGTGCTCAGTACCGCGGCTTGGTACTGCTCGGTACTGCGGCAAGGTACCGCTGGCGTATGCATTCTGGTTGGTCTCCAAATAACGTTCGACATCCTATATCTGCACAGAATAATTTGTGAAGGTTCATCTACTATGCCCAGGTCAATTGGTTCCCTGCCATTATCTTTTTCAGCAAAAAGGGAAATGGTAATGATGGGGACATCAGTAGCGATTTCGACACATGTACCTTCAGGAGATGCCGAAGATCGACGGCCACGATCATGATATGTATTTTCATCATTTTATGTAATAGTTTATTTTTATTTTATGTTTTTCCGTTTTTGCCCTTATGGGTATTTGGTAGCTATTGTAGCCCAAGGGGCATTTTAGTACTTTACTTTCTTTGTTATTTTGAGGCCTATTTATATGGCCCTTTTCTCATGTAAGAGTTAGTTTTTGATGAAATGAAAATTACTTTGTGTTCTCTTTGTGAGTGCCTCCTCTCTCTCAAATCTCTTAGTGAGTTTTGAGAAGAGCTAGATCTCTTTGTGAGTTCTAGACCTTCCTCCATTTTATTTTTGTAATCAATTAGTGTGAAAACTCAAAAGAATACACCCGGATTGTATTCTTCTTGAGCTTCCTCCCCACAACCCCTTCCACCAAGCACTCCCGCCACCTACCCTGTCCAGCCGTCGGCCAGCAGTAGGCCAGCCACCTGCGGGCCTGCAGCCTTGCCGCCGCTGCTCCCTTAGCCGCCCAGGCCGCCAACCACCAGGCCCCCAGCTCCCGCCGGCCAGCCACCCTTCCCCAACTTGGCCGCCCTTGCCTCCTTCTGCCAACCGCCGGCTCCTTTTCCCCCATGAATTTCAAAATTTGAAATTCTAGATGTTTATGAGCCATTACTTGCTTCCTAATTTGTCTCCTTGAATTACGCTTTCAATTTAATTGGATTTCAAATTTCACATTTGACATTCCAATTATTAAATTGATTGATCTCTTAATTAGGAAGTTTTTTATCCCTAAGAAAACTGAAACTTAATTTCAGTTTTTGCAAAACCTGAAATTAAGTGGTGGTCCCCGCTTCTTCCTAAATCACCTCTCTCTCCTCCTCTTGTGGCCGGCCCTCCCTTCTCCTTCTCCCACAATTAATTCTTTTAATAATTCACCATCATGTCTTGCCTTTACCGACTAATATTCAAATTTGAATTCTCTAAATTGAGATTAAGTCCTCCATCATTGAAGTAAAAATCTGAATTGAATTCAGATTTTGTTATTTTCCTACTGAGCTCCACCCGTCCCACCCTCTCCCCTCTCCAACACTCTCTCTCCCTCTTTGGCTTCATCTCTAATGACCATCATGCATGGCGGACCCCGAGTTTGAATGGGGACTTGTGTTCGACGCTTACGGCAACCTCGACATCCAACGATCGCCGTTCTTCGACGCGGGATTTGATTCCGACGACGATACCGTTGGAACCTACTTGGAACGGATCCTACCAACTCTCATAATTGTCATCGACAAGCAACATCCCGACTCCGAGTGGATCATTGACGGCCGCCCACCCGCTCCTCCAAATCCGGCTTCTTTCCCGGCGACAAGTCCTCTCAAGATCACTTGTCTATTAGCGGCGTCGCTAAGTCTACTTTCGATTCTCTTCCGCTAGCCACCACTTTCAAAACGAGTGACGGATCTCAAGGTGAACGATCTAAATTTTAAACGTGTGGCTTTAGTAGTAGCTATTTGCATTATCTAGTTTATTTTGGGTTATCTTTTGCAAGACTCTTGTAATTCTTAAATGAAATCACTGCCGTTAACATAATCTATCATGAATTTTCTTGAATCCTACTTGAGTAAGCTAGATTTTATCGTTAACATTGCAAAATTAAACTCTCATTAATCTCTAACGTGCAATTCATGTTTCACCGCATGTTGTTTCACATCAATAAACCTAGCAATGTTAGTGCAACGTAGTTGCAAGATGAAGATTAACCATAATTAACAAGAACATCTCTGTTCACTTCATAATGAGTCCCGTTATTAATATGTGCGTTCACATTATTACCTCGATAAGAATCTTCTGGTGGTGCAATCTCTACAGGCTCATTCATATTATTAACAATCTGAAATTACTCGACTTTCATGGCACAACTGCCCTTGTAGCATTAACGAGATTTGTTGATATGTTAAACAATCTAACATTTGAGTCCTACTTCTCACTGATAATATTAATCAACTAGAAGCTCTGTTGTTTTTTTCTAAGTTGATACTAAATTTGATGCAGCATACATAAAAGGAAACTGTTAGACCGGTCCAAGGACCGGTCCAGCAGGTCCACGCGGGACCGGCTCAGGCGGAGTAGATGGAAGAGTTCCGCCTCTTCTTGTATGAGCGACCGAGCCGCCAAAGCCAACGGAGCATTATAGGAAGGATTTTTTAGGGATTTGGGAAGGAAATTTGAATATAGGGACTGTTTAAGGATTTCCTTTTGAATTGTATGCATTAAATAATTTGTTTTCCTAGGGTTAGGGTATCTTGAATTTGGCTAAAATTTGAGATCTCTTAGATTTAGGTTTTCTTTTGGGCTCTAGTGACGTTTAGAGGTTTGGGAGAGATTGATCCTCCTATCAGAAACCTAACATATTTTAAAAATTATATATAATACAAAATAAAAGAAAAAAATGTAATGTCTATAAATTTTCTAAAGAGTATGCAATCAACCTAATATAAACAAACGCATAAAATAAGGAAATAAGCATTCACAAGCAAGCAAATTTGGTTAACACCTATACATTCATAAAACAAGCAAAGCATACAGTTCGAATTGGCGAAAAATTCTCCAAATATAAGATGTATTTATTTAAATTATCTAGGTAGACAGTAAAGGGTAAAGCATTAAGTGAGAAATAAGTAGTAGGACAGACCAGCTTTACTTCTCTATTCCATAAGCAGTGAATAGCAACAGATCCGATTACAGCGGGAACAATATAAAGTAGAGCTGGCTGCAAATTACCAAGAGATCGGAATATAAATTTTTAAGAAACAAGCAAGTCAATAAAAAATTGTCATAAAACTCAAAATCTTGCCTGTGCAGCTTGAAACCAGTTCATCACAGCAATTGTAAGCACCAAACCAACAGTGTAACCAAAAAAGGCACTGTTAAAATAACGACCTTGTATACCCCTCGAAACATCAAACCGCAAAGCCAAAGCAACAAAAATACCTGAAACATAATGGAAATATGAAATCCAATATGCCGAAATAATATACTGAACAAAACTGCTGCAGTTACATCAAAGATTACGCAACATCCTCTAAGCTTGGGGAGATATAATTTAAAAAAACATTATCGTCAAAGAGGCACTATAATACGAAGCACTGCATATTTTCCTATAAACATGAAGCTGGTTGATAATGATAATAATGCATAGTTGATCTGCATAAAATCATAAAGGGAATAGTAAATCTAATTATAAACATCAAAGAAGCTCATGAGAAGTAATTTTCCTAACAATTCAGGAATTAGCTTGTAAAGAGAACGGGAGATTGATTTAGTTGATAATTTCGAAGTTATCTAATTTATTGATGGAGACTATCAATGATGGTGAATATCATATCACACCATTCAGATCAAAGAGAAAATCGCAAAGAATCCACACATAAAGATGTATCGAAAATTAGAGGCTTAGTGATCGATATTAGGGGTGTCAATTAATGACACAACACGAAAACCCGACAAGAAAATTCGGGTTCGGGTTGATCAGTTTAACAAACGGGTTGGTTTGGATCCTAATTCCTGATCCGTTTGAAAAAAAAATGTAGTGTACGGGTCAACCCGCTAACCTGAAAATGACTTTGAATTTGATCTGCGTCTCGGCTTGCACCCGTCCTCACATTGCGCTTGCAAGTCCCACTCGCACTCACCCAGTTGCATCGCTCGTCCTTTGCTCGCTCGCTCGTTCGCGGCCATGCCCTCCCTTGCTCGTGATGTCCCGCATCGCACGCTCCCACCCTCGCCCTCGCCCTCGCTCGTGTAGCCCCGCACCGCACGCTCCCACATGAATCATTTCTTCAAAGGGATATTAGAGGACATGGAAAAGGCAAACTCCTTTTGAGTTTGTTATAAACGATGGTCCTCTCTACAAAGAATGACATTTGTGCATAACAAATTCAACAAGCCATGTCCAAATGTATGCTGAATGGGCACAGATCCAAAGTGGCTATAAACTTTGGAGTGGAGAAAACATTGCAAAACTTGTAGTGATGTTAACTGGCCAAGCATGTGGTATGATGAAGTACATCTAATGATACAAACTCTACAACACCTCTAAATTTGCAAATATAAAATATGGGATTATACATGCCACTGCCCATACCAAGCTATGCATAGAAAAGCATCTCCATGAATATTTTAAAAGGTTTATCAACAATAAAATAGGGGACATGAATATCTCTATGTGGCCATGTATGGATATTCTAATCCCTTGCTGAAAAATAATGACTAATAAGAGGTCAACCAAACTCTTCTTCCAGCATTTATGGGCACACTTTGGATTACCTAATTTCATTTTATCAAATTGAGATGTTTATGTGAAGCCTTCTAGGCCATGAAGGATACGAAGCAAAAAAGGAGTATCATCTTCCATAGTTCCATTTATAGACTGACGACCAACGAATATGATAAATAGAATCTTAATGTAAGTTGCTACAAAGGTACAACAACAAGCATTCAAAAACTTTGGATGACCACCTATCATAACTTCAATTTGCCTGCAACAGAGGTGTACACTCCACACCAAATACACAATTTAAAGTATGTCTAAGACACCTACCATAATAAACCTTTGATATATCATCCCCTCTGCTAATGGTGGGATTGAAATTGACGAAGAAGAAGCTTCAAAATATATAGAGGGCATTCGAAAAATCAATGCATTAATGGAGAAGCCACAAAAACAGATAAAAAAAAATGATCATCATTGTGTCAAGGTTGATTTTCAAGTAGGAAATCTAGTCTAATTACACTCAAGCAAGGATCGTCTAAAATGAGGAGTATTAAAGCCCTTTAAATATTTCATATTTAATGGTGAGTAAGAAGTGAAGAACTTCTACCAGCTATGAATGATCTTTTTTTGGAGTAGAAAGTACGTTCAGAAACAGAATATTCTCCTAAAGAAAAAACTACTAACATAAGACACGGCCCAAACGAGACAGTATGCATTGGCAACAAGGTTTAGTTACCAAACATAGTTGGTATACCTTGAAATTTAGGAACATCTTCCTCTCATCTAATACTTTAATTTCACAGAAATGAAACTTTAAATGGCGAATTGTTAGACCGGTCACTGGACCGGTCCAACGGGTATGGACCGGCTCTGTTTTATCGAAGGCAGAATAGGAGTTCTGTCCCCTCCCTCAGCCGACTATTATGAAGGATTTAATGTGTTTTAGGAGGAAAAATTCAAAAGAGGGAACTATTATGAAGGATTTAATATGGTTTAGGAGGAAAAATTCAAAAGAGGGGACTATTATGAAGGATTTAATGTGGTTTAGGAGGAAAAATTCAAAAGAGGGGCTGTTTAGAGATTTCTTTTATTTTTGTATGCTTTAAGGAGGATATTTTCACTATGGTTAGGGCATCTTCGGGTTTTTTGACTTAATGGAGCTTGTTCTTAGGCTACTTTGGGCTCTAGCCAATGGCTAGGAATTGGGAGAGCCGGATCTTCCTCTCAAATTGACTCAAATTGAAGATCCATTGTATCTTGTTTGTTTTCTTCTATCTTGCATCAATTAAAAGATTTTTGTGTACAAACTAAAGACCAAACAAGATTAATCATGCTATGCATTATAAAAAAAGATCACTAGCACCAATAACACCGTGAAAAATCCCTATCTAGTAATCTACCAATAAAATGCTCACCCGGTATTACAATGTCACCCAGCCCGAGCATGGAAAAAGGCCTCGCAGAATCTGCTGTGGGGAACAGAAGCTGCATAGTAGCAGAATAGCTGAGCAGAAGTAGATGAATCAAATTCAGAAAGATACTTACATGTATAGGGAATACTGACCTTTATTGGAGCATCAAAAGATTTGGCAACACTAACCATCACTGGAGTAAAGAACACCCAAAATATGTCGTACACAAAAAGCCCAGCCTGTAAAAACAGAGAGAAAGTTAATTGACTTGGACACATATTTAATGTATGAATATCAGATAAACAAACATTATTTTCTTCACAATAGAGATGGAGAAACAATAGAACAGCCTATCTTCTTTTTTCAGAAACATAGCAATACTTGTTATCTAAGAAAGTGTCTACTACAGTAGAGAAAATGATTTTGTATTGATTTAAACATGAATGGTGAATTGGCCATGACTGCAATAACAAAATTTCCAATAATGACAACTAAAATGAAATTGCACCCATAAAAAAATTATTGACAGGAGTAATTTACATTTAAAGTAATTTCCCTACTTCAATTTCAAGTATTCTCAGATTTCCTGCCGCCCCACATTACAGAACAAAAAAACCATAGAACTCCAAAAAGATAAGTAGCATATTTAAGAAATTTTGTTGTTGAAAAAAAAAAAAAAATGCCGCAAAGCATTGCACATAAACAGAAAGTAGTTTTCTCAAATAACATAATGCATAAGAAAATTTGTAACTTCTACAAAACATCCACGAATGCAATAAATCCTTATTTTCTCAAAAATAAAAGCAATTTCCTCACCAAGAGGATAGCACCCGTCTTAAACGAACCCAATGATAGCATTTCAATGCCCTGCAAAACAAATTTGATGATTTGTTAGGTGATCGGAATATAGTGAAATCAGAAAAATAATGACAAGATCCCTCAGATCAAGACATCAACTTTCACTCACTAAAAATTAACCTTATTGTTGTAGGACATTTACCAAAATTCATTACAAATAATGACAGGCAATCTCATAAAAACCTAGGAGTTAACACAAAATTCTTCAGGTTAACGTTAAACTTTCTGAGCATCTCCTTCCATTTGACAAAATAGAGCATATAGTTAGGTTGAGCATAAATCACAAATCTAACATGGTTCAGAAGTTTATATGATGATAGATAAATGCTATCAATAAAAAGAGCGCATAAACATACAAAACCCTGAATAATGTAACCTATAAAATAGCAACGATGCTGACTAGGTTAATGATGATAATGCTGAACCTTAAAATGATGAGGTTAAAAGTTCTGTCAAATAAGTATGAAGCTCGTAAAGATAAATCTCTATGACAATTTACCAAGGAATCCTCTTCACCGTACAAATATGAAAAATGAACTGCGTGGACTAGAGTAAGGCAAACAAAAAGCGGGAAAAACTGCACTAAAAACAGATCCATAATAACCAGAAAGCAACCAACAGCAAATGGAGGATATATAGCGCTAAACATTTTATTTATTCGTTCTGGATTTAAAGATAAATTTATGATGACAATGCGGTAGATTCCAAAACTGACCCGTTCAAACCATTTTCATGGTTTTGTCAGAGAGGACTGACATTTTCGATTTAATAGCCAATTAAATCACAAGAAGATTTATTCTTACCTTCAAAACAATAAGTTCAGTAGAAGATTAAGCAAATTTGACTGATCTTTTGAATTTTATTTTATAGCAATTACATTTGTTTTTATTACCCAAGTTTACATAAGGTCCGAGTAAAGGTATGCCAAAAAATATTTCATTATAATCATAATTATCCTTTAACTGACATTTTATTTGAAAAAGATGATTGTCTGGCTCCCACTAGAAGCAACGTTGGACCTTGGCATCTCAAGGACTTCTTTCAATTGCAAGTACAAGCAAAAAATAACATGTAGTTATCTTGATTTGTTGGTTCGGAGCTTTGGCTACCAACCAAAAGGTCTTGGATTCGAAACTTGTGTATGTGATGTGTGTGTGAGTTTGCCTTAACTGGCTCAAAAGTCCAAAAAAAAAAGAAGCAAAAAACAACAAATTCTTTCTACAAAAACAGCAGCAAAAACAAGGCTAATGTTAAGTATCAAGATTAGTAGGATATAAAATGCAACATGGATATTAAGGCTCTGTTTGGATGCTAACAATTTGAGTGAAAGGAAATAAATGTAGTTGAATGTCTTAGATCAATTAATGTAATTCATAATCAACCCTTGAATTTAGCATATCATTTCATTTCCAAAATTTTGCTCTAATCCAACCAGAGCCTAATTAAAAGAAAATATGTATCCCGCATAAATTTTTTCTTTTTTTCTTAGAGAGAAAAAAAAAAGATTTCAAACATGAAAAAAGTTAACAATAAATAAATGTAATAGACATGGTCCCGTTTGGCAATTCCGTCTGTTGCTGTATTGTTCTCTATTGTGATGTGATGTCAAATAAAGTTGATAGCTATTTGGTAAATTTTTTGTTAAGTTTGCTTTCTAAGTTGTGATAGCTATTTGGTAAATGAAATGTTTCTCAAAATCAATTTGGATTCATGCAGGGTAGGTCTACCATGGAAGCTATACATTTATTGAGAGGTTTGATTGAGAAGTATAGAGAGAATAAGGAGGATCTACATATAGTATTTATTGATTTAGAGAAAGCATATGATAAAATTCCAAGAGAAGTGCTATAAAGAGTATTGGAGAAGAAAGGGGTTAATAATGCTTATATTCAAGTCACTAAGGATATGTATGCAGGAGCTTTTACTTGTGTTCAAACACAAGGTGAGTTGACCAAATATTTTCCTATTTCAGTTGGATTCCATCAAGGATCAGTCTTAAGCACATATTTTTTTTGTTTTAGTCATGAATGTTCTCACTAGACATTTGCAAAAGGTTGTAGCCTGGTGTATGTTTTTTGCTGATGATATTCTTCTTGTTGAAAAGACTAGAGAGGGAGTTGAAGGTAAACTTGAATTATGGAGGTCAACTTTAGAGTCTAAAGGTTTTTATTTGAGTAGATCTACAACTGAATATATAGAGTGCAATTTTAGTAGTAATAAATCTAGTGGGGGGACTGTGACTTTGGGCGATCAAGTCATTAATAAGAGTACACGTTTTAGATATATTGGGTCTATTGTTCAGAATGATGGTGAAATAGATGGGGATATTATTAGTAGAATTCAAATTGGATGGTTGATGTGGAGGAATGCATCGGGCTTGTTGAGTGATAGAAAAGTCTGTCTCATACTTAAGGAAAAATTCTATAAGATGGTGGTGAGACTTGCAATTGCTTTATGGTGTAGAATGTTGGCCATTAAAAGAGAAGCATAATATTAACTTTTAAGTGTTGCAGAGATGAGGATGCTCAGGTGGATGAATGACTTTATTGTTAGAGACAGCATACAAAATAAGCATATATGTGAAAAGATTGGAGTGGTTCCAGTGGATGATAAGATTAGAGAGAGTTGACTTAGATGACTTAGTCACATAAAATGGAGGCCTGATGACTCAGTTAGGAGAGTAGATGTATTAGATTTGGCTTATGTTAAGAAAGGTAGAGGTAGACCTAAAAAGACATAGTTAGAAAATGTTAGAAATAACCTTTCTTTATTAGATTTAAATGAGAATTTGACCCTTAACATGACACAATGAAGAAAAAGAATTCATGTAGTCAACCGCACGTAGTGGGATAAGGGCTGATTTTGTTGTTGTTATTGTTTGCTTTCTAAGTTGTGATAATTTGCATGTCTTTGGTAAAAAAGATTATGAAGTGCCATGAATTGGTTAAAGGAAAAAAAAAAGACAATAATAATTATTAAAATGAGATCACTGTAATTATCTTTAAAATAATTAATAGTTATTCATCTATGCTTATAAATAAAATTATAAAATGATTTTTGCAATAATATCAATCAATTTTGTAATGAAGAAAAAACTTTATAGCATTCATCCATAAAAAACATTGAACAGGTGTTGACCCTCATACTAGTGTCGGGGTCGAGTCGACCGCGCAAGGTGGGTTTTAAAAGAGAAAGAGCTCGAAATCGCGCAAAAACTCACCCGACGCGTGTCGACCGAAAACCCAAAATCGTCGAGACGACCTCCGTTCGCGAAACGGACAGCGCCGATGCGTCCGGAGCAACGGAAACAGCTAAGATCGACACCCATATTGGTAGGGGTCGTCGGTCGGCGAAAAATTAAATTTTGGGCGCGCGAATCGAGACGACGACTTGTGCGAGCGACGACGCGACGACCAACTCGATGCAAAATTAAATTTTATTTTTATTTTTGTGCAATCTAATTAAAAAATTTTGAAAAAAAAGAGGGAGAAAGAGCTTTTTTTTTTAAATAAAAATGAATTTTCTTTTAATAAAAAATCCAAAAAATACCTAAACTACCCCCCACTTAACCTCATAACCCTCATACTCTCCCAACCGACCCCCCCACTCTCATTTCACGATCATTCCACGACTCCAAGCCGCGCCTCCCTCTCCTCTTTGAATTAGTTAAAGAAAAAAAAAAGACAATAATAATTATTAAAATGAGATCACTGTAATTATCTTTAAAATAATTAATAGTTATTCATCTATGCTTATAAATAAAATTATAAAATGATTTTTGCAATAATATCAAGCAATTTTGTAATGAAGAAAAAACTTTATAGCATTCATCCATAAAAAACATTGAACAGGATAACCAAAAGCAATCATGCACTGGTGATTCTCCTTAAGAAGGTATACAATGTCTGACATGGACATGCGTAGAATGCACCTCAGACACAATGAAGACATGTCCAATTAAAATAACATTAAAAAAATCGAACAGAGGTGCTCAAAATATTTTATTATAAAAATATTTTAAAAAATAATTTCTTATATTTTAATATCTTATCAACTAAAAATTAAAAAACAAAACTTGTTATTTCCTCGCTACAACAACAAACACCAATAGCTCGCATGCACTAAACACCCGTCCCCTGACATCCCCATTGTGGCTCGTAGTTAGGATTTCACATGGTCGCCCGATGTCATCATGTCACCAATGCCAGATGCCGACAATTTTTATAGACCCATAATAACGCCCCTGCTGTCTCGACAACTCGACACTAATGTCAGACACTGTCTCAACCTTGACGATCAACGTCGTCTCAACATCGACACTCGATACCCCTCTCAACAATGTTGTCATCTCCATTATCGACATGAAAGCTCGTGACTAGGGTTTTGAAACTGACACCGTTTTCTCAGTCTGTAGGCCATCTACAATAAGAGACATTCTCTGCATCTAAGGAACTTTAATTATTTTTCATATTCAAAATAGTGAATGTGATATTTCTTCCCCCTCTATTCTTGCTCCTTCAATCAATGATTTTCATCGTACATAAGTTCTGCAATTTGGGAAATGAAAAATTAGTAGAAAATTTTGTTCTACAAGAGAAAAATAATAGGAAAGGAAAAGACGAGGAAAAATATAAGGAGAAAAAATAAGTGTAATTTTCAATTATTGCTTTTTGAATTTCATATGTTCTTCTCCACCTAAAAATTTAGGATTTTGAATTTTCAATGGTATAACAATTTAAATTTAAGGTTTTATACTAATTGTGAAATGTGTTATAGCTCTAGTGGTAGGGCTCTAAAAGTGGTGAGGGTTTAAAAGAGCCTAATATTAAAAGCAATCAGACTTGACGAATAATATAACCAAGTTTGCAATTTTTTTTCTAAAAGCAAAGAAAATATTGCATTTGAATGCATTTGCTGTAATGTTACTTACAAAGGCTTATATTCAAGAGTAAAAGCCCATTTACTAAAGATTATTAATCATAAAATTAAAATTTGTCCTAAAATAAGTGATTCATAGGTGAATGGCATGCAAAGGCAATTTAACAAAGTTGATCAAAAAGGCTTTCAAAAGATAAACTACTACCTACTATTCATGGTTCATGCCCTTATGCCTCTTCTATTCAAACTGATGAAGAGACGATGTCAATCTCAATATAGGTTCATTTAGGCTGAAAGGACATGAGTCCGAGAAAAGAGAAGACGTTGCAAACAATCTTTTGGAGAAGGAATTTAATCTACAAACACGAGAACAACTGGATGGTAAACTTGTAATGATATTTTTTTCTCAACTAGTCTTTCTTTTAACCTTGCAAGAAATCCTCATTACAAGCATGCATTTATTTTTATTCTTAAAAATAATCTTTTGCAGGTTATGTGCCTCTAGAGTATAATTCCATTAGAATAAAATTATTGTAAACGGAGAGGTCTAAGATTGAGATGTTGCTTAAACTTAAAAAAATGAACTTAGAATGGGAAAGGAGTTTGGTGTGTGATGGTTGTACTAGGCATAAAAAATATCACTTATCAATTTGATGTCAATATGAAAGAAACTACCCAATGTTACTTAAAGTTGAAAATTTTGAAGGGTGGTATAAAAAAAATCTTCATTTGCAATTTAACTAAAGAAGTGATCGTGATGATTAGCCCTTCCAACATTACTCGAATTAGTACTAATAATGCTCCAGTTTGTAAGCCAATAGGATTGCTAGTTAAGTGAACATATCATCATATCTTTTAGATGCCCAGAGTTGTGCATACCATCAATCTTACTTTAAAGAATATTTGTGCACCAAAAAATACTGAGATAGGTGAAATAACTTTCATTGAATGCCATTGGAACAAAATGGTTTATGAAGATGTTGTTTTGACAAAAAAACTTTCTAATAAATTATTCTACGATGCTTTCTATTTTTAATGTTTTCTCAACTTTATAAAAACTTGTTGAGGCTAAAACTCATTTTGCTTTAATTACTGTGAAGTTAAGAAGATTCAAGTAAATTAAAAAAGTACTTCAATCGATGATGATTACTGAGAAATGATCATATTATCGGAGGATAATGTCGAAAATACAAGATATGTGAATATAGAGTTTGTTAAATTCTCTAGAAATCTTGAGGAATTCAAACATAAATAATCTTTACGCGTGAGAAGTGGAGAAAGGATCCAAAGATATGATGGTTGATTCATGGCGCTTTAGCATCTCTATGTCAATAATTGCCATAAAACCTCTTGGCCAAGTTTCCTTCTCTCATTGCAAGAAAAATTAAAACACATAATCATTCATTCAATCAACAAAGAGGGTAAAATAATTTCATAATGAGCTAAAGATTTAGTTTATGTGCTCTTATATTAAGAAATATCCCAAATTATATGAAACCTTATAAAAAGAAGATGGCTTTGAATCCCTCGATAATATGAGAATTTTAGAGATAGCAAATCTTTCTCATAATGAGCCATAATTGGAAGCGTAATATTATTTAATGATGATATTGAAGGCCAAAGATTAATAAATGATGAATAGTCAATCCCATTATTCCTTTTAATGAATAACTGACTATTGTATTTTGAACCTAATAGAAAACACTTGTATAAACCTAAAAAAGCATTGCTGAAATCCGAGAAAATCAGCCACTTGCAAACAATTTTTTAGAAGGAAGACGAACAACAACGAAACAAATTTTATTTGATGAAAAACGAACAAAAGCAAGCAAGATGCAATGGATCTTCAATTTTGAGAGGAAGATCCGGCCCTCCCAATCCCTAGCCGGCGGCTAGAGCTCAATTACCTAAGAGATATATCAAATTTCAGCCAAATTCAAGATGCCCTAACACTAGAAAAACAAACTATTTAATGCATACAATCCAAAAGAAAATATCTCAACAGCCCTTACTTTCAAATTTCTCTCCTAAACTCCTCATAAATCCTTCCTAATCAGAGCTTTTGGACTTTGCGTTTTCAGCGGCACAAGCGGGAGGCGGAACTTCTCCGCCTCTGTTACACGCGAGCTAGTCACATATGGATCGGTTGGACCAGTCCAGTGGACTTATCTAACATAATCTTAATGTTATACTAGACAATTCATACTTACTTTCTTGATATCATAAGTTAGACAACTATTTATAGAACATTCAACTTTTCAAAGTTAATGTTAAAGTTAAATGAGTTATCATTTCTTTGTTATTCTTAATATTCAACCTATTGAATTTCTATGTATTATTTTTAAGATATAAAAATTACAATACCATGTTCAACTCAAATCCTCAACGTGTCCCATATTTGTGTCGTTGTGTCCATTATGTGCATCCTAGACTGCACGTAAAATATGAAATTACAAAATTTCATGGTGATGTCTAAATGGATTACTGGGACATTTAGCATTAAAATTTTCAATTTTTAGAAAACATGATTGCTTAGCTTTTTTCATAACCCTAATTTTTCAATTTTGCATAGCTGAAATTTTCCATACAACAATTTACTTGACTTTTACCAAGCCATTGAAAACTTCTTCAAACATGTAATCAGGTAACAAAAATCATTACAAGATGGGACCTACAACAACAACAACATCAAGCCTTTATCCCACTATGTAGGGTTGGCTACATGAATCATTTTTCTCTATTGTGTCCGGTTAAGAGTCAAATTCTTATTTAAATCTAATAAGGAAATGTCATTTCTAATATTTTCTAACCAAGTCTTTTTAGGTCTTACATCTATCTTTCTTAACATAAATCAAATATAATACAATATGAGACCTAAATAAATAAATAAATAAAGATCTAATAACAGATCGTATCCTAAAAGAAAAGCAGAAGCAAACCTGAATGGAGAATGAAATCCCCAAAACATTGTTTGCTAGCCAGTGCTTCTGAGATGCATACCAAGCACAGAAAAAAGTTCCTGGAATAGAGGCAACAATCTGAGACCTCGTAAACTCTACCGAAAAAGCTGCATAAAAAAAAAAAGAAAAAGAAAATTGCATGCTCACATGAGTAAATCTAAATCTAAAATATCAAAAATCTGCATTCACGTAGGGTAAGCAGTCCAAGCACACAGATGAAGAAGAGAGGTAGTAGCATTAAAAACTTTTTTTTTCCCTGAAAGCTCGCCAAAAGTTGCAAGGATCAATCATCATTAAATCAATATAAGTTTATGTTAACTGGCCAAACATAATTATACAAAGTAATAAATAGACAGACCTTTGTTAAAAATTTGAAAAAAAAAAAAATTGGATCTAGGTCCTAAACTGTGTCAGCAGCTATTTTATTTGAAAATACCTATAAAAAAACAATGATTTAGGAGAAGAACACCTGCACATCCCAGGTCATCTCCCCTATGATTGTAGGGGAAACTAGCTTATAGCATTAGCAAATATCATAGAAAAGCTATAGCTTAAGTTCTCCTTACATTTTTCAAACAACGCATATCAGAAAAACAGAGGATTCATCACTAACAGAAAGTGTGTTTCACGGTTGGCTTGGGACAGCTGCATACGTTCGTTAAATTTATTGAAAATTTGTTGCGGGCAAAGTAGATCTTTTGAAAACTCCTGGGATATTATAGATTTTTTCCATCAAATAAATTAGATGATAGCTTTTCTACAATCACCACACTAGTCGATCTAATTGTGAAAACCTCTATCATTGATATTCCTTAAAAGCAGCAAGAAAGTTGTATCCAAATAAAAATGCAGCGGCAGTTTGGAAAATCAACGTCAAACAAATACCAAACACACTCACCCTTCAATATCAGGAGCTGAATCTATCACCAGGTGAGTTATTAAAATCAAAGAAATAGTTTGATGCATTATGGGGGTTCAAAGCATTCTAACAATGGCCACTTCCTAAACTACAAGCTTACAATAGCTTTCTTTATAAGAAAGACTGCAAGAACAATCCAAGATAAAAGTGCCGTGCTAAAAAAGGAACGTAGGTGAAGGCTGAACAATCATCCTAAAATTGCAACGTCTTATATTAAACCATTAATCCAATAAGAGCAGCTGACGCCCAGCCTACCAATTTAGGTCTACGCACGTATCCATGCCAGATAAAAAATAATAATAAGGTAACAGATCAAAATCAAACGAATAAGAGAAAAGCGTTCATAATCTATCAAACAGCTTTTTTTTGAAGTTTCTCGGAAATGGCAGACCAAACAAATGCATTTTACACATCCATCAAAGAATTCCCAATCTCATGTGCATGCAAAGAAATGCAAATTCAAAACAAAATGTTAAAATATGCATGTTATTTAAAAAAAAAAAATGCAACAACCAACAAATGGCAAATACAACATATAATCTTGGTGATAGAAGCAGTAATAACATAGTAGAGGATATTGTTCGGCATACTTACAATGGAAATATGGAGCATGCCAAATAATCAGATCATCATTCCAATGCTTCGGAAGAAAACGCTTAATTGAAGGCACTAGAGTGGCACTGCAAAATCAACATTAGCTGCAGCAACAAAATTTTGCCAAACTAGGAATCTAATAACTAAAATTATAACGAGAAAAGTAGAAGACATACGAAAAGGCGATGATCCCAAGCACAAAAAAGTAGCATGTGAGTACAGCATTGACCAAGTCTTTTGAAACAAACTTGAAAAGCAAAAACAATGACAAGAGCATTGCACTGCCGACTAGGGGGAAGCGCATTGCATGTTCATTGGACATTGTTTCCTGCATGAATTGGTATGCAGCCTCAGGAAAGGTAAAGCAACTAAATGATAAAAGATCTTAAACAAAGATATAACCATAAATTTTCAATGGAAAGATTAATGACACTTACCGATGGTGGTGTTGCCTTGACTGATCTGCAACAACCAACATATACCGTTAGGCATGCTGTCAGAATTACATTTAGATTGGGATCTACCTTAACAAAAAGTGGCGCCAAAGACAGACCTGCAAGAATTACTTTGGTGTCAGAGCATCAATTTTGATTTTGTACCCAAATGATATTGTGCAATTAAAAGAAAAGCATAGAGAGTGGTAAACCATGATACAATTTTTTTTAAATGATAAGTCGAGATAGGGTACCGGTACCATTGAGTTCATTCAGTGGACATCAAAGGAAAAGCTGTGCATAAAATGCATTTGAAGTTACTCGTGATACTTATGCTAAAATGTTGACTGATATTAGTACTTTTCAAGGCAACGAAAGAGTATCCACTCAAAATAGGATTATATCATGGATTAACATCAAACATGTATTATTGCTATTGGTTAGGGCTAAAAAGATAAAAAGAATAAATTTAGGATGGTATACATCATGGTCATCTTTATGTATTCTTATTTTTTGTTTATAGTTGAGTGCTATTTAGAGAGTTAAATATATTCTTCATAAATCATTTTTAAATTTTTTATCCACGTAACCTTGAGTCTACCTCACCATCCTAATCTTCTTAACACTAATTTTATTTAAATGTATAGTGGCATATCAACTAGCCTGCATTGCACATATCCAAACCACCAAAGCCTATTTTTCATTACCTTATTTGCAATAGATGTCACTCAAATCATCCTCCTAATAAAATTATTCCTAAAATTATTATTCCTAGCTTTTCAACATATATCAAGGATTTTTAGGGTCCAACATTCAAACCCATACAAAACTACTGATCTAATTGCAGTTTATAAATTTTACATTCAAGTCTTCATTATACCCTCTCATCACACAAAACTACTTCAAAAATTCTTTATCATCCAACCTTAACTCTATAAGTTACATTTTCATATATTTCTTCGTTATTCTATATAATAGAACCGAGATATTTAAAACTATCATACCTAAGTGTGCTCTTATCTTATAATAATATAAAATGATAATTGTTAATATCAAACCAATAAAATTATATTTCACATACATAGCCTTTGTCTTTACTAATTATAAATACTCTATCTAATAAATATCCCTCTATTTTCCCTTAATTTAGTGGGCACACTACATTCAAACTACATCTACAAAAAAACATACACAAAGGCATATCACTTTAAATGCCATTTGCAAGCATCTCCATAAATACTACAAAGATACATTAACTTAATAATGATCTTTGATGTAAATTAACTATAATTGAAAACTTAGTCACTCCACAACATTATATATTAGTCAATGCTCCATCATATACATCTTTAATAAAATTAGCATACCTTTGATGCACGCATTTCTATCTTAATATAAATTAATCAATTCTAATGATACTCATTCATATAATTTCTCAAGATAAAAAAAAATCATATAACGTCCTTTAATTGTTCTCTATATTTTAAATTAATAATCTTAGCGAAAAAAAAAAAAACTTTCATAGTAAATTTTTAGGGTAAGAAATCAAGTTGATTTCTTAGATATTTTATATTTCATTACTTTCTTACATAGCTTTATTACATGACTTAGAACATTCATCATCTACAATTAGCACAATCTAGAACATAACATTTTATTCTTAAATATTGATATCAAATTATTTCTTCTCCAGTCATTTTAACCTCTTAGTCTTCAAAATCCTATAAAAACTTTTCATTCACTAAATCACAACATCCATCATAGCCCTCCAAATCTCAATAGTTAACTCATATGTGCATAAATCCTTAACTTTATACAGCTTCTACAGAGATAACTCTACTTCATTTTTGAGGATCAATCTACAACATATTTATTATATTATTAATTATAGTATTCCAAAAGAATTTTCTTAAAACTCACACTTAGTAATTTATAAAGGTACCATGCCATGTTTCATTATTGTCTTCAACTTTAATCAAGATCATATCCTCTTCCCTCTAATGCATTTAAATTTATCAAAGTATCCATATCTCTTAATATTTGCCTTATTATTCTAGATGTTTCCTTTTCAATTTCTTTGGCACAAAGTTATTCTCTAAATCATCAAGAGTTGTAGCTTTTGTTTTATTTACTACACTCTATGCAAGATTTTTAGCTTTTTGATAATTATTATAAACTTCTAGAGAAATCAAATTTTGTCACCTTTCAAAATTGCATTTATGTTTCTTACTAGCATTCAATGCCTCATCACAAACAAAAGTAAATGAATATAAGAAAAATCATAAAGTAATCAATATTAGTTGGAATAAGACTGCATGCTCATGATGATGATGGCAACGATGATGATGAAAAATAACAAAATGCAGCAAAACAAAATCATTTGAAGGATATAATCATGCATGCACTTCAACACATTTTACCTCTATAATAGATAACTACTATAACTCATATCAAAACATGGAATTTTGAGTTGCTTGTGAGGTGAAACTTTCAAGGTGATTAATCTACTATCAAATGAAACCACATAAAACAAGTGCAAGATAAATAAAGCATTTGTAAGTTGAAAACACCGCTGTTTCAGATATTGAAAACATCTAAATTTACATCCATTATCAAAATATGACCTAAAATATTCTTGTTTCCGAATGTTATATAACTTACCTAAAAGAACTAAATTTGCCGAGCGTTCTCGATTCTTCATCTCAACGCTTGAGGATGCAAATGACACACTGAAGTGGTAGGTTGAGAAAACAGTAGCTGCTGCCGATTTCCGTAAGTGTTGAGGACTTAAAACTACATCAGAGACTAAGAACAGGATGAGAGACCTTCTACGCCCATCGTAGGCCCTGAAACGCAAAATTATTAAATTAAAAGCGTATTAAACTACAACAAAGAGATCCGAAACAACATCATTATGTATGAAACATAGTACTTTGTTAAATACAAATAACAAATCAAATAACATAGTAGTTTATTCCCGATCGATTCGATGGCCCTTCAACCACCTCAGATTCTAAAGAAACAACCCCGCAAAAGCAATTCGTATATCACCCCAATCCTTATCGGCCACACGTCTCGGTGACAAACGAAATAAACCCTAAAAACCCATTTCGAATTCAAATCCGGCGCGGAGAGACCGGGAAGGACTAAGGAAGCGGATTGCAAGAATACGCAATGATGAGAAACTCAGAGGAAATTGAACGAAAGACGGACCTTCTCAAGTCTTTCTGAGATCGAGAGGAGACGGATCACAATGGATTCTTTCGGAGCCGATAGAGAATTACAGTAACAGTACTCCTCGAGCTTGCATCGGTTACTTCCAGGCGGCTTATGCCGGCCTTTTTTATTTATAGGAAAATTAAATTTTACAATTTAGCACTCGTATTTATGAAAAATTATCCTTATCTTTGTTTTTTAATGGGATTTAAAAAATATCATTTAATTTGTATATATTAATAAATTACATATTAAAATTTTAGTAACTTTAGCTTCTATTTTATATCAAAATATATGTATAAAAATATTATCTTTCATTCTAAAAAAATAATATTAGTGATATTTTTATATGATTTAATATTTATATTTTGATATAATTAAATATCAAGTTTAGGGATTAGATATATAAATATTAATTAATTATATGATGTGTATGTAAATTTTTATTTATAAATTATCTTTTTTATTTTTTTAGCTCTAAATTAATTTAGAGAACATTGACTTTACATACAAAAAAGAAATTTATCACTATATCTTACTCAAATTTTTTTTATCATGATGAGTTTTAAAATTATTAAATTTATTTAGAGAATAGTGCTAATAAAATTTTGATTAAAGTTTTATATATTGCACTTATCTCAAAATATATTTAATGTTTATGAGACCCATCATGACTAAAATATAACATAATAATCTAAATTATATATTATTTTCTTTTTTGGGCCTTATAATACTCAATATAGTATTTAATGAATCAATATATAGCCGACTTAAATTCATAGGATTGAACTCGAGCTTGAATTAGAACTCAATCAATTATTCAATATCAAATTATAGATGAACCAAGCTTGATTTGACTCGCTTACACTTTAGAATAATTTATTGTGAGTATAGTTTAGGAATCTTGTTATGGGTTAGAAAAGACGAGAGGATACTACATGCTTGAGTTCATAATAGAATAGATGAGTAGGTGATAAATAGAAGTAAGCCTATCTTGGAGATGAGAAATTATTTTGTGTGGAGGCCAGATGCAGAACATCATTCAGAGACCAATCATAATGCACCACATAAGCGTTACATAGCTGCGGACTAATCGAAGGGGTGATGTGGCGCATTCTGATTTGTTTATGGGAGGCGTTTGGTGTTCGCACAAAATAATTAATCCTCAGAGAGAGAGAGAGAGAGAAATGAGGAGGTCAAAAGAGGATTCAAATGAGAAGTCATCGTTACTTCACATCACTTATCAATAACCCTACTACAGACCATATTCATCTATTTATTGAAGATGACTCCTCAATATGTACAATGAAAAGAATACATGCAAAACATCGCGACCACCAAAGCATGAAATTGCTCGTTATCGTATTCTTGATTGTCTCCTATCAACAAATAATAACAAGCAATATTTTTATTTATCTATAAATTAAATATCAAATTAACACATAAGAAATGCTTTTTTTTCTTTTATATTTGCTTGATATCAAATGTTTGGATGAATAAAGTATTACTTTTCCCCTTAAATCATCACAATTGTATAAAAAGATTTATCTACACCCTCCAAAATTACCATCTTAGGTATCACAAAATATAAATGATTAAAAAATAATATTTCTTAAATGTAATACCAAATAATTAGTAAAAGACTAATTATAATGATAAAAATTATGATAATCAATTGAATAACAACTTTTCTATTAATTAATTTAACAAAATGTACAATAACAAAGCCAGTATACTCCTCAACTTCTAAACAAAATGAAAAAATAAAAATAATAATAATGTTATGAAGTTGGTGTAAAAGCCCAAACAGTACACAACTAATTCAACATGATCGTTTCAGTTCATAAATATCATATTTAACAACTTAATCTATTCAATATCAAATTATAGATGAACCAAGCTTGATTTGACTCGCTTACACTTTAGAATAATTTATTGTGAGTATAGTTTATGAATCTTGTTATGAGTTAGAAAAGACGAGAGGAGTCTACATGCTTGATTTTATAGTAGAATAGATGAGTAGGAGATAAATAGAAGTAAGCTTATCTTGGAAAATAGTGGTTTTAAGCTTTCCCAAATGAAGCTTAAGGATTCATTTGGGACAGCTTTCTTGCTGGTTTTTTAAAAAAATTTTAGTATAAAAATTTTAATTTTTAGATTAGAAAATTGTTTGAAGAAGCAGTAAAAGAATAGTTCCAAATGAAGCCTACGAGCCTTATCGGATTGATTGTAATATTTTATAAAATTGATTTTTTTGTTGTTGTGGGAAAAGCAAATTATCTATTCTTATCGTAAAAAAATAGCTTTTTAACACAAATTTTCTTGAAAAACAGTAAGAAAATAGCAACCAAACAATTGGTGTTGCTGTTTGAAAGATAAAAACAAATAGATTCAAATCTATTTGAGAAAAAAATTTGGGATTAGTTTTTTATAATTGATGAACTAAATTAAATAAATGTGATACTTAAAATAAGAATGGTCGAATAATATTTTGAGCTTTTCCGAACGCACTAATCAGATAGCCTAATCTTCTTCCTCAGTAGAGGACTCTGAATCTCCTCCTCCTCCTCTGGCGGCAAGTTCAAGTCGAACACCCGCACGTTGACCGAAATGAAAGAAGACGACGGCGCCGCCGCCGCCTCCCAATAATGCAGCCGCTTATGCCCACCGAGGGCCTGACCTGTCTGAAACCGCCTCATACACAAAGAACACTGGTGGGCTCCACTTCCATTTGACTCGCCGACAGTTGGCCCAGCCGGCCTGTCCGCCCGGCCCGGCTCTCCCGGCGCGGCGAGTCGCCGGTGGCTCGACTTGTGGCCGCCGAGCGCCTGGTAGGAAGAGAAAGTCTTTCCGCAAACAGAGCATTGATACAGAGGAACAGAAGGCTGGCTCATTATACAGCTGCCTCCGGCGGCGAGGTTGAAGAGGCAGAGGGCGACGCTTTCCTCGGCAGTAACCGGCGGCGGATGGTTGGGGGAGGGAGAAGGCGAGGGGAGAGGAGAGAAGAAGCTTAAAAAGGCTTGTGTGGCCATCTGTTGAATGAAATTAAGATGGAAAAATACTAACTTGTTGACAGAATTATTGAGCTTTTATATGCTCTGAGGGAGAGAGAGAGATTTTCTGCGCTTACCAAGGAAAGGCAAAAAGCCTTGGCTGGCGGCTGTAGAAGTTCGCCGGATAATTGAGACCAGTGTACAAGTAGAAAGGGTCAAGATAGTTGGTTTGAACTAATTAAATTAAATTAAGGCTTTATTTGAAACAGTTTTCTTACTGTTTGGCAAAAGCTTCTTTTTAATCCAAAGCTCTTAAAAGTAGGAAAAAGTTGAGGTCTAAAGATATTCTAAATGAATTCTAAGATTTTGTTCGAGATCATTTTTTTAACTATTTCCGGTGTTTTAAAAAAATTGGATTAAAAATTACTTCTAAAAATAATTTTTTGTGGAGAAAATGATTTTTTAAAAATATCGTAGATATTATAAATACTTTTTTTATATAAAAAAAAAATCTAATTTGAATTATCTTTAAACTATCACACATTAATAATTTTATCTATTTGATATATCATCAAAAAATTATGTTGATTGGGCACAAATCCGGAAGCAAAATAAAGTTGAAAATTTCAAAAATTAAATTGAATACCATATGTACTATGATTTCAACAAACTTATAGTCAAACTGGACATCTCGGAAATATGAACCCAGCGACACCAGATTCTAGTCAATCCGAGCCCAAATGAGTACAAATCAAAGATCCAAAGCACATTTGAACGGTTAAATCTATAATTTGGATTACCAAACAGTTTCTAAACGTTGCATGCTTATAGTCGAATCGAGCAGCTTTACGAGACGAAGCCAACAAGCCCAAGATCATTGAATTATGATATCATTAAGACATTCAAATGCCTAATAAACGCACCATGATCAAGGGATTCAACATCGGCCGTCCATTCAAACCTCTCCCATTTTACTGATCTTCCTTCTATTTACTAGCAATGCCACTATCAAAAAATTATAAATAGATCCCTCTTTCATCATTGAGAGGGGAGGAAGAAGGAGGCTCAAGCAAGAAGAGAAAGAAGATAATGAAAAGTTTTATTGCCACCAGACTCCTCCTCGTCCACCTCACGGCCACCGAACATTCGTCATTCGTCGGACTTCTACCCAACGCCAGATTTCTGCCAGTCCCTAGACTTTTGCCCATCACCAAACTTTCGTTGGAGTTCTACTCGACGTCAGACTTCCGTCGAACTCTTACTTGATGTCGGACTTCCGCAAGTTGCTAGACTTCTGCCCGTTGCCAGACTTTCGTTGGACTTTTACCAGACACAGGACTTCCGCCTGTCACCGAATTTCTACCCGATTTCGGGCTTTCGCCCATCACCGAACTTCTACCTGTCGGCAAACTTTCGTCAGACTTCTACCCGACGCCGAAATTTCATCAGACTTCTACCCAATGCCGGACTTCCGTCCATCGTTGAACATATGCCTAACACCATACTTCCGACCTCTGTCGCAGGCTGACTACGATCCATCCAATCTCCTTCAACACACAAAAATCTTTCTGACAACTATCGCTCGCCAAGTACGATCCTCCTGATTTTCGTCGCTAGACAATAATCTTTCTAACCAATGTCGCCCGCCGACTACGGTCCTTTCGACCTCCATAGCTATATTGCGGTCATTCCGACATTTATCGTTAGACAACAGTATTTTATTACCACCGGCGTCCGCTGACTACGGTCCCTCTGACCACCGTCACCAAACTACAGTCTTTCAAACTTTCGTTGCATACTGACTGTGATCCTGCCGACCAAACAAATATATCAATATTGATTCTTCCAATTTCCACCATGTAATGCATTCTATGTGATGTATATTTATTGCATCAAGCCAAGGCCTTCCCTCCAATAAAAAGCCTCATTTGTAATCAACTGGAAATACGAGTAAATTCATTCAAATTGTGTTAGGCCCTATGAGTTTTCCCATTTTTAGAATTTGTAATCAACTGCTAATTATTTTAGAATAGGAGTTGGGAAGCAAATTATATTTACAAAAAGTAATTTGAAATAATAAATAAATTTGTGGTGTATGAATCATAATTTGCAAATGTACAAATATTTATTAACATATTATAAAATTTTCAATAAGAGAAATATTTGTAACACAATTAGGTTTGCAATAAGACAAAAAGAGAAATATTTGTAAATTTATAGGTGCCATAGGTGGTCAACTGGAAAAAAAGGTAGCCAGTAGAAAGTTCTGAAGGGGGCTTTCCAAGTAATATTGGGTTTGTATGGGGATGAGAAAGAAAATTGCATTCGTTAAATTTAAATGATGAGATGAGCTAGTAAGAGAAAAGTTGAGGTCAACAAAAATATTAGAAGTCAAAAGCACGTGAGGTTCGAACAGCGTTCCAATCCCCACGTGCTCTTATTGTTGTAGAAGAAGTCAAAGATGGCCTGCTCTGTCCTTTGGGCTCTCTCGGATGCCGGAAGCCTGCCCAGAGTACGGCCCAGATACAGGCCCAAATCGCTAACTAATCCAATGGGTGGGTGTTAAATATTATCTTAACATGGTATTGTTATTTATTTAAAGGAAAATATTATTTATTTAAAATAATCTATGTTGATTATGTGCATGTTCAAATTCAGAACCAATTTTGATGCAGAAAAATAAAATATTTATTTTTTTTATCTATTTTCAAATATTATAATTTATCATATTTTTAAGACTGACTATTTATTAATTATTTATTTAAAATTTGAATAAGGATCCCCCCCCCCACTTTATTATAATAAAAACAATACATCTATACAACAAATAATATAATTAAAATGTATACATTTTTAATTACCATATAGCATTCATTACTCACAAGAACAAATGTCAACAACAACATTAAGCTTTTATCCTGCTACATGGTATTGTCCACATGAATCATTTTTTTTCCATTAATCTTATTAAGCATCAAATTCGCATTTAAATTTAATAAAAAAAATCAATTTTAATATTTTCTAGTCAAATCTTTTTAGGTCTACATCTGCCTTTCTTAACATAGGACAAATCCAATACATCTACTCTCCTAATCAGGCCATAAGAAGTTCGAAGTTTTGTGTCCAAAGCATCTAAGACGACTCTCTCTAATCCTATATGTTAGTGGAGCTATTCCAACAATTTCATGTACATACTCATTTCACATTGTCTCTAAAAAAGCGAAGACACTCATACACCTAAGCATCTTCATCTCTGAAATACTTAACTTAATACTTCTCTTTTAATGACCAACATTATACATCATAAAGCATTGTAGGTCTCTACATTGTGCGCCATATAAAACATTATATTTGGTCGAACCGCCTTGCATAAGAACAACTGTCAAATGAGAAAAATTGCCCTGAAAAAAAAAAAATACACAAGTTCATAGGTTCTTAACAGATATTATATATATTATTTACATTTGCATCAATGCCATATTCAAACAATAACTTCCTTAATGAATGAGAAGACAGTGAGGAATTTTTTTTTTTTTAATTACTGACAAAGATGAGAAATGAAGCAGAAGCAGCATTTTTGGCTGGGCAGAACCTTTTAATTTGCTGGTTTTCTGAAACCTGAAACAATAAACATATACACATTCGAGTGAGACCATATAAGAGATCACCGACTTTTCAGTCCGTATGACTATAAAACTGTAGGACTTAGGCTATGTTTGGTAAGGTTTTCTTACTGCTTCTTCAAGCAGCTTTTTAATATAAAAATTAAATTTTTTATACTAAAAAGCTGTTTTAAAAAAGCAATAAAAAAGCTGTCCCAAACGAAACCTTAATGCAATGTCAAAGATCCAGCTTTTCCTCTCACTGAAATTTGAATGCTGCAGATATAAATCTATGATAAGTAAATTAAAGCAATTCAATATCCTAATAACTCTCCAAATCTCAGCAGGAATCTCATCTAGACATAGAGCCTTTGTTTATGCATATTTTTCAAAGCTAATTTCACAATAATTTTGGATCAATGCACAATATACTTCACTGTATTGTTCGTTATCCTCTAGAAAAATAATTTCTTTCTAAAAAATCCTAATTTAATAATTTAATAAAGTAATATTTATATCTTTCCTAAATATCTTCATATTTAGCCAAAGACTGTAGGTTCACTCTTAATGCACATCCCTCGATCTCTTATCTCGTCTTCGTTATATATTTACATCCCATTAGGGCAGTTAAAAAAAGCAAGTCATTGGCAAGCAACTCGTGCTTGGCTCGTTAAGAAGCTCGTGTTTGATTTGTTTGTCAAATAAGCAGGCCGAATTTAATAGATTTTTGTTCAATAGTATTTGAATGATTATTGACTAAAAAAATAGAAATATCATTAATTCTACATTTTTAGAATTACTTAATGTTGTGAAAATGGGACCGGACAACGAACCAGAAGAAACATATGTTCAACTAGATGAACCGGCCAGTCCGGTCCAGTTTTAAAAACCTTGGATTTACTAATTGATTAGTAGATAATTAGAATGATTATATTGTGTTCAACTCATTATTTATTTATTTTAATTTGTTCAAAATTGACTTATGTTCAGTTTGATTTCTAACGAAGCAAACAAAGACATGTTCACCAACAATTTAAAACATGAGCCAAACACAAACATACCAAATTTCAAATGAGCCAAATACGAACAAACTATCATCTCGTTTGTACCCCAAAACAATATGCATTTCATAAAAATCATCTAAAACTACAGAAATTAAGAAAAACAAAAGATATGAAGTTTTCCATATTAAATCATTGTAACCGGTGCCAATTCGAGTTGATAGATCATATTTAAGTTCGATCAAAGTTTACCTGATCAAAATCATCTTGAGAAGAATATGACCCGTTTATAATATAGGTCAAAAGGTTTGATGCGTGCCTAACCCAAACCAAACCACGTAAGTATCTAAAATGTTATTTATTTGAATCATGCAAACTTTTGGATTCATGTAGCCGACCTCACGTAGTGGGATAAAGGCTTGAGATTGTTGTTGTTGTTGACCTAATAAACTCAGCCTAATGATATACATATCTATTTTAATGATGTGTTTCTAGCTTTTTAAAACCGAAACCCAAATAGTAATCAAGTCAATCGAAATAGACCCGAATAGTAATCAAATCAACTTGAAGCTAGATTTTTTGAGATGGGGCTCAAGTTAAGTTATTGTGTCGTTTCATTTATTAACATCCCTACATTCTATCATCATTAGCATTGTCTATTTGGGGACAACTTGTGACCGATTTTATGTTGCCAGAATTATGTAAGGAAAAAAAAAAAAAACAGTTTCCCAAACAAGATGGCAGTAGAAGTTCTTGAGAGACACAATTCGAATTTCAGTACAAACTTAAGAACATATTGTTAATAACAAATTCTGTGGAGGAAATGATACTTACCTCGTGTACTGCTAAATGTAAAAGTCAAGTCCCAAGAATCAACTAGTAAAAGGCTGAGTACAGACTTTAATTCCTTTAACTTGCATGCAATACAAAAAGAACTGTCAAGATAAATCAGATTGTTAGAATCTGAAAAATGTGGATTCAAGCAAAGGAAAAAAAATTGCATGATTCAAACAAAACAGTTAATATCAAATAATTTCAGATAGGAATGCAAACGAATCAATATGCTTCAAAAGTTACTTGTAGCTTAGCTAGATTAAAGCTCATTTACAATCATTTAATCAACTAGTCAAACAAGCACGAAAGTCTTTATATATACTTGATTGATAAACGAACAAGCTTGAGTAGCTCGGTGCTCAGTTCGTTTGTGATCATGAAACTATCATTTAAAGCTCATAAAGAAGCTTGCTAAAAAGCTTGATTGAAGATCGATAATACGCTGATTATAATTTATTATTAGGTGATTAACAATGGGTCTTGTATTTTTCTCTATTAAATTATTTTTGGGTTTGCAAGCATTGAGAATGTAATTAAACAACAGCATTTGTACACATAGATAACCTTAATCCCATAATTAAAATAAACCATGGTCAACTCACATTTTATCTAAGAGAAACCTTTATGATCTTTTTTAATCTTCCTGTGAAACTCTATTTGCTTTGCATCCTTTCCTGAAGCTCTAGAAAAGCAAAAGATGATAAACTTGAACTCAAGAGTGCTTCAAGAGCACACAAGAACCTCTCTAGTATGAAGAAAGGTCATTTTTGCATATTTTTCCTAGACTTTTATCCAGTACTTCCTTCCCACAGTACTATATAAAAGGGCAATAACTAGATTCTTTGATTGAACTTATCATATTATGTAATTTAAAATTTGGCAGTATCATTTATCTTAAAATTTAAATGTAAAATGAAAATGAATGATTATTATTACATATAATAGAAAGAAGAAAAAATAAATATAAAAAGAACAAATAAAATATCAGTTGCAAACTTATATAATTTAAATCAACACACACTGCATAAATTTAAATAAAATAATTTATACAAACTTAAATAAAGGATTCATAAAGTTGAATAATATATAATTATAAACACAATATGTGTAACTTTGAATTGAATATATATGCTGTAATCTCATACAAATGCATAGTTTTAACTTTGACGTTGCATTATTTTAATAACCAGTATCCAGATATAAGAAAAAAACTACTCTTCAGCCTATATCCAACATAAAGAACCAAACAGTTCATTTTGGACGAATTTCAGATTGTTATAATCTTAAATTATGAAACAGATCCCGCTAAGATCCTTCTAATCTGAAGAAAAATGATTTTTTTTTTGGACAATTAAGCCAATTAAGTCAGACTCACACAAACACACAATGCATACACAAGAATCGAATCCAAGACCTCTTGGTTGATAGCCTAAACTCTCAACCAACAGACCAAGATGAGCTGTACGAAAAATAAATTCAATTTATAAGTAAAAGATGAGCTGTACAAAAGGAAGGAACTCACAAAGTAGTAGGACAGTAACAGCGATCCAAATCATCATTTGAACAGGTCGACCATATTGGATTTGGTATTGGGACCTCTGAAGTTGCCTTTGAAAAGTTCCAAACCAATCCTGGTGATGCTTATGGTAAGACTCATCTGTACAATCGCAAAGACACTTCTTGCTCTTTTCATAGCATGCATTCATGCCCTAATTAAAATAAAAGGAAACACTGTCATCACCAAGCTATCAAACAACAGGCAAAAGCTATATGAAAAATGGTACTCAAAATCTGAAATTTATTTTAAAGATAAGAAGAAATCAATTACCCGACTCAAATGATGATTCCGTAATGGTAAGGATTCTTCCATATCTTCTTGACTCGGATATTTCCACTTTCTGAAACCATTTCTATACCACTTTTTAGGCTTAGAAGATGATTCTGCAGCTCTCAGCTCAAGGACACTTGATAACCTTGGAGGGGGGGAATTAGATTGCTCGCCTGATAATCTCAAAGAAGATCCCTCGGTCGAAACAGAATCAATCAATACACCTACTTCAGCAATCCTGCAGTGATCTTTCTCCCCCAATGACAAATCGTTCAATTGGTATGGAGGATTCTTCAAACTAAAAGAAGTTTCTACATCCATCCGGCTCCCTGCTTCTTCAACATCTAATAGGGTCAGTGACACCTCCTTCCCTTCAGAAGATGGACTTGACAAGAAAAGGGCAAGCTCGTCCCTTTCCCCTTTATCTAGACCTAACCGCATCAAGCCGCTCTCTTTCTCCTCCTTTACATTTGATTCCTTCAGAGTCTTCTCCACCATTCCAATCCTATCCGAAATCGCCTCAACAAAATCGTTATGCCGAGTAACTGTGTCTTCGCAAGCTGAGACTGCCTCATCATCGTGTCTCACCGTCCTTTCCAACTCCTCCAGCTACGTAGTCAAAACCCAACAGATCAAACTCCAAAACTTTCGCCACAAATCAGAGACCACGCGGAATTAAAAAAAGGAAGAAAAGAAGCTAATAATCAGGACTAACCTGCCATTTCGCGGTGCCTAGGGCTATATGAAGCTCCCTCCGCACTTCGGCTCCCTCCTTCTCGTGCATCCATCGCCGATAAGCTGATTCCATCCTAGAAAAGTGAAACAACAAAAGTAATCTATCCCTCTTCTACAAAAAGGGAAAGGAGCAAAACTGTACTACGAGTGAAATCTGATACCTGTCAGCCGATTCCTGGACCTCCTCGGCAGCATAGAAGAAAGGGTCCTTCTCCCACCGATCGAAAGCCGAGGCCATCGACAGCAACAAAAGATTAAAAAAACCCTAGCCCAAGAAATCCAAGATTAGTAGGATCGGAGAAGGTAGAAGCTTTCTTCGGACCACTGCGTCGGTCGGTCGGTGAATGGACGGTGGAAATGGGACCCGCCGGAGAGGAGCGGCCGCGCAGTCGTAGAATAGAGATCGCGATCCCAAGCCGGGAAATAGTTGCAGGTGGCGGGCCGCTTCAAGACTAGCGACTAGCGAGCGTATAAATATAAAAATTTAGTTGCTAAACATTTAAATATTAGAAAAAATAATTTTATAATATATTTGAATTTTTCTTAAATTAATTAAATTTTAATATTTTAATATTAAGATGAAAGTAAATTTCCATTACTATGACAAAGAATATAAAATAGATAAAATAATAATTAAATCAGTTTTAATTGAATATGCATTTTTATATTTATTATTATTTATTTTAAAAGATATTATGTTATTTATTAGAAATTATGGAGTATTTTTTTAACTAAAATATCAATTCCTTTATGGATCATATATTTTTGAGATTCCATAAAAAAGATGCTAGATTTTTGACTTCTTGTATAGATCAAATTACACAAAATAATGATAAAAAATTTAAGGTTGACTTAAGCTTCGTTTGAGACAACTTTCTTAATGCTTTCTAAAACAGTTTTTTAGTATAAAATTTTTAGTTCAAAATATTTTTGTGCTAGAAAACAGTTTTAAAAAAGCAGTAAGAAAGTTGTTCCACCTAAGACTTTTTTATTATTACATAAAGTAGCTTTCTAGTACAATAAATTTAATTCTTGTACTAAAAAATTCCTTTAAGAAATAATAAGAAAGTCATCTCAAATGAAACCTTAGAGGCTAAGAAGGTTTAAAGGATAGAACAAATAAGGTATTTTGTAAAACTAAATGCAAGGTTCTAAGCATCAATTTTGATTTTAGGAAAAACTGAAGAGTTAACAGCCTTGCAAATTGTCCAATAACTTTTCCAAAAATCCCAATGTATTGATGCCTTGATTAGTTATGAATCAATTCATAGTGGGTGATAATTTCATCCTTCAGCTAGCAATCTCTATCAATAATCCCTCTGTTCTTGGAGCAATTATTAGGTGTAGAGTGCGGATGGGAGAATTCTTCGCACAAATACTAGTTACCTAGTGGTACCCAGCAGTACTGAGTGCGAATACCGAGTTGGGTACCACCAATGAGATGACGTGACACATTTTTTATTGATCCCCGGACGCACTCCTCACCCTGCACCTAATAATTTCTCATGTTCTTGCTTCTCCTTTCTTAGTGATTCCCATGCTTTGTATGCTTCTTTTATCTTCATTCTTTGTTAAAGCTACAACTGCAAAGATGCTTGATTCAGTGATCAAAAGCTCTGATTGTTTGAGTTCAAATCAGAATGGAGGTTATTTTTTTTTACCAAAGAGAAGATTATGAAGCTCTTTTTAGAGAAAAAAATTAGCATGTGTAGACGTATAATATCGTCCGAAGATCAATCAGAATGTGCCATATCACTCATTTGCTCGATACTGCTCAGTATACCACTGACATGATTGCACCTCATTTACCTCCGGACATAAAAATTGCGTCCAACATCTGCACATAATAATCTCCTTTTTAGAAAAGTTTCATTTCTAAGATGGCTGTTAAAATTTGTGTTCCCAAACTCACTTTCAAGCATATAATCATGCTTATATCAAAAAGTCTAAACCTGGCCTGTAACCACTCTTCCCTTAAATTATTGATATCCTAAAACTTTTTTTGGCTATTTCTTTACTTAAATTATGCCCAACTCCTTCACAAGTTTGTTCATTTATATTCCTTGGTGAAGAGAGAATTAAATGGACCTCAAGTCTCTGAAGTATTAGCATGCCATGGATTTTAAAATTAATAAAAAAATATATATATTTCTAAACATCTCTGAATCTTAATTAAAATTTTACTGTAAAAAGGAAAAAAAACAAATATTAATACCTTTATTAATATAACATTTTATTTGCGATCAAGTTGTAACGAGTGAGCCAAAATGAATCAACAACATTAAGCCTTTGTCCCATTACGTGGGGTCGGCTACATGAATCATTTTTCTCCATTGTGTTCTATTAAAATCAAAGTCTCATTTAAATCTAATTAAAAAATATCATTTCTAATATTTTCTAACCAAATCTTTTAAAGTCTACCTCTATGTTTCTTAACACAAGTCAAATCTAATACCACTACTTTCCTAATCGGGGCATCAAAAGATTGACGTTTTATATGACCAAACTATCTAAGTCAACTCTCTAATTTTATCTTTGAATGGAGCTACTCCAACCTTCATTTCGTATCCTATCTCGAAGGATAAAGCCACTCATCTATCTGAGCATCCTCATCTCTTTAACTTAGTATTATGCTTCTCTTTTAATGGCCAAAATGAAAGAGAAAAAAAAAACCATGCCACTGAGCTGCACCAGCTGACAAAATAATCAACATTTCTTGTCATTTTCCTCCCACAGCAGCATTGAATTGAAATAGTTAACTCAAGCTATGGACTACTGATCTTTAATTGATGACAGAAAGAAAGAAATATATATATATATATATATATATCTGAACAAAATCTCAGCCTTGACTCGAGTTCGAGCTCGTTTAGTAAACGAGCTCGAGTTCAAGCTTGTGCCGGCTCAAATAAATATTAATATATTTAAAATAATTTTATTTTATTTATTAAATTTAGATATTAAAAAATTAATAAAAATCACATAAGTTTTATTTAAATGTTAAACATTTCATATATATAGATTAAGTTTTAAAAATCCTACCTAATTTTTAAAAATTCTGCATAAATTAAAAAATTCCCGCCCATGGCTCATGAGCCGGCTCGAGCTCGTTTACAATGAGACGAGCTCGAATTCGAGCACGCCTGTCAAGTTCGACTCGAGCTCGCTTTCCAACTAATGAGCCGAGCTCGATAAGAGCCTAAACTCGACTCGTTTACACCCCTATTCTAGAGCTTAGTTCTATAAGAAATCTAACAGAACAAGAAGAACAAAATTGAAAGTATATGAAAAAATTACCATTGCTTCTCGTGCTGTAAGCCTATCCTGATGATCGTATCGAAGAAGCTTGTCAAGAAAATCTATTGCCTGCATTAATTTCAAGAGTTTGAGAATAATTTTCAGTGAATGTACTCCATGGGAAAATTTCTTCTTGGCACAAAAAAAAATTCAAAGGAAGGGCGTACAACCTCTGGAGATACCAGATGCTGGTTCTCAGCATTGATAAATTTAGACCATGGTTTCCTGCTGTGCCTGCAAGCAATACACAAGCATGAAGAAAACTATAATGCAAACACAAATTAATCAATCTTGCAAAATAATACTTAGCAAAACCTATGTGCCCATTGTCACCTAAATAGAGAAACAGACTAAAATATAAACATTGTATTTCTTGATAAAATACCTTCCAACCAATGCCTCAAGATGAGGATCAAGTTCTAATCGATATTTGCTTAAATAAGCATTTAATTCATCTGTTCCTAGCACCTGCGAGAAAATGCACATAAACATATTTGATCAAGCTAGCCTAAGGCCTTGAATTATAAAAGAAATTTGTATAACAATAAAATAAACCTAAACAAACAATACTTTACATCCACACAAGCAACTCATAATAAGCATAGGTCATTCAGGTTAAAAAAAAGTGACAATAAGTTTATCACAAACAATTACATTGATATTATGTTTCAAAGAGAGGAGGACGGTTATGGTAACGAGAAGCTATATGTTAGACTGGTCCAGCCCCGGCTTACGCAAAATAGGCGGAACTCTCCGCCTGTCTGTACGTGTTGAACGGATGCCACAAGTTTTCGGGGGCTGTTTTGGAAGGATTTTTGAGGGGTTTGAAAGGGAAATTTGCATGTAGGTGCTGTTTAGGGATTTCCTTTTGATTTGTATGCATTAAATAGATTGTTTTCCTAGGATTAGGGCATCTTGAATTTGGCTGAAATTTGAGATCACTTAGATCTAGGTTTTCTTTGGGCTCTAGCGTCATCTAGAAATTTGGGAGAGATCAATCCTCCTCTCAAATAGAGGATCAAATGTGTCTTGGTATTTTCCGCTTCCTTTTCATCAAATAATACAAATTATCTACCGTTTTTGTAATTTTGTGCGGATTTTTGTGGAGAATTCTCACTATATTATGAAGATTGACAGAAAATACTTGGGATCTACAAGTGTTTCCTATCACTATACAAATCTCAATCAAGTGGGTGGATAATGAGGCAATGTTTGAGGGATATTATATATTATTTCAGTAATGACAGACATTTTTTATTAGCATCTCACTGATAGTAAGCTGACTTCTGAAGAAGAGCAAGAATCTTAGATAAAAAAGGGAGGATTGGTCTGCTACTAACAACTGTCCTTTTTGGTCAAAGGGAGTAGAAGAAGAACAGGTTGAGTTGGTTAACCATAACAAAACATTGCAGATGAGTGAGTTATTTTATTTTATTTTTACTAACGTAGGAAGATGTTTGATTGGGAGATGGGAAGGGGGCGTGGGCTGTGATTTCAGAGGTATAACAAGATATTACTTATGACAAGCATCTTAAGAAGAAGCACATTGACATTGATTGGTACCTTGGCAATTTTCACTAGCTGGTCTTGGTTATCATGTCCATAGAAAAATGGTTCCTTGCGAAATATCTGCAACCAAAAAGAAGGATATTGGCAATGTTACACACTTGAAATAGATAAATCATTTATAAGCCCATTTATAAGCCCATAAATGCAAATGATTAAAAAAATTCAAGGTTATTGTGATATTTCCTACTAGCGGTATTAAAATTTCTAGCCTGAGAAGATGCTCACCATTCCAGCAAACATGCAACCAAGGCTCCACATGTCAAGAGAATAGTCATAATCTTGTAGATCAACAAGCAGTTCAGGGCCTTTAAAATATCTGTACGGAATAAATACAGGCATAAAATCTTCACAAACAAAATTATTCTATGCAGTTAAAGTTAGTTCTTCCTGACTCAATAAGGTAGAAAACAAGAAGCAAACAGATTTACTTCTGGATTTCAATTTTATCATCATTAACAAAAACATTACTATATTCCCAACCAGTTCCATAATTAAGCAATAAACTACCCAGTTTAATACAGACGTATATCAACTATTAATCTTTCCAAAGCATGAACTGCGTCGATATCTCCTGAGAGCAATTATAGCCAAGAAAAGTAGGGTTTCATTTTCAAGATAGATCAAAATGCTGCGCAGACCAAAAGAAAAATAATACCATCAAATGCAGATAAAGTAGCAAGGCTATACACTAGCATAGTTTATATCCATTTCTTCACCTTGAAGCCACACGAACATTGTACTCCTTTCCAGGATGATAAAACTCTGCAAGGCCCCAGTCTATCAATCGCAGTTTACGGAGTTCATGATCAATCATGACATTGTGAGGCTTAACATCCCGGTGCATAATTCCTTGTGAATGGCAGTAATCTAATGCCTGCAGCCATAAATATTACAGGATGACATCCAACAGAAACAAGATTAATATAAAAGTGCATTAAATTTAAATAAATAGGCCTTTAACAAACGTAGAATTATAACTTAAAACTTTTCTCATAAATTTTGCGACCAATAGATGCATAAATCCAGAAATGAAGCATGCCTAGGGAAAATCTAGGTACCAGACCATAATAGTGAAAGTTCATACATATGAAGAGATATGTCATTAAACTCCAATTTTATCAATAGATAATTAGTACAGGCTAGCAATAAGATATTAATAATCTACTTCTTTTTCTACTTATGCCGTTATACATTTACTATTACACCAAAATTTTGAATTGACGGTGATTATTTAACTTGTTTTACCTCATCTTTCTACTTCTACAAAATTTGATGAATCAAAGTAGCAATCAACTCCAATATTACTATATCATGACCTTAATAGTCCACTTTCCTTGAATGTAGACGCATGTTTTTGACTTCCAAACTAATAAGGGTAATTTTTTTAATAATAATTGGAACTAAAAAAAGCTCAAACATATAGTTAAAGTAAAATTCCAGTTGAATAAAATCAGGCACAATTGAGATGATTTTGAACCGGATCAACATAACTATTCATGTGTCAGTTGACATGTTCATATGCATGCATGCATATGAAATTGAAGTCCATAGTATACCTTTAGATGACAATGGCATAGATATAGCTCGTTGATTCTATTTTGATTTTTAAAACCCATATGTCAGTAAAGGAAATAGGATGCTACTTAAAATCCCATTTCGCTTTAAGAAGATTCACTCATTGGCAAGCTAGTCTTATAACATGGCTACGGTACACATAATAAAGTTGATAAAAACTTTCTTATGCTTACGTTCACATCCACAACGACATCTAAGGCCTAGTTTGTTGATAAAAACTTTCTTATGCTTACTTCCATATCCACAACGACGCACCTAAAGCCTAATTTCTACCCAAATGCAGCTTCACCTCACCCGTCAACTTCTAAAGACATTCTGTATGATTCATTTCGGGACTTCTGCCTTGTTTTTCTTCAATTCCCTATTTACTGCCAAATAATGACCCCCTTTCTCGTAATCCCCGATTAGTGCATGTTTTTTGCTTAATCTGTGATTCTACTTCCCAGCTTACGACCCTAACTTAGTCATGTAGACACCTAGACTAAATATTTGTTTTTGTTATTTGAGGTTTTTCAATATCTTCCTTAGATCTAATTAATAATCTGCTGATGTGTTTGAAAGGTTAAAAATAGGAATAGCTAGGAGAGATAGAAGTGGAGAGAAATTTAAAACAAAATTAATAACATAAATAAGGTCAGTAATAGTGTGATTTCTATTTAGCTAATTTTTAACTAGTGTATTATAAATGTATATAATGCTTCTCTCTTCAAATTCTCTCAATTTTGAAAAGAGATGAGCAACTAAAATGCATACCTGACAAAAAGAGGTTGATCATATATGGTTCCTTAAAGAGGTTGATTAGAGATGGTATCTTAAATGGGCATAAGATCAAGTGAGGATTCATGATGGGTATGTAATGGTTAAAAGTAACATGATGAGAGAAACTATACTTGATATTGTAATATAAAACTAGCTTAGCAACAATATACTTACAAAATGAAAAGAACACTTAATTGGGTTTAAAATTTGGACCGAACAATTCACAAATAAACTCCTACTAGGAAAGAAAAATCTCTTTGAATGGGTTGTAAGATGATTGCGAGAAAAAACTTGACCTGACAAGACATACAAGTACTTATGGATGTATACATATATAAAAAAATAAAAAGCAATAAATTAAAGGGAAAATTGAAAAAATAAGATGGTAGAACTTGGAGGTTGGGAAGTGGTCAATCTTACAAGATGGGTTGTTTAAAGAGGAGAAATAGAATACTATAACTGAAGCAAATTAATTGCGAGATAGCAAGGGTACTTGTATTAAGAATTGTAATTTTAGGATTGTCCATTAGTAGATCATAAATAAGGGGACCCAATGGTGGAGGGAAGGGAGTTACAAAAGGTCTTCAAAGCAAGAAATTATGTTTCTTTTTTTCTTTTGGAACAGAAAAAATGATAATGTATAGTAGGAATACTAAGCAATAAAAGAATATCATGAAAACGTAAAGGCAAATGTTACAAAACTTCACCTGATTATGATATGTGGATCTAAGAGTTGCATAAAAGAAGTCACTAATAAGCTAATAGTCACATCGGCCATGATCAAAATGAGAATGTTATGATGCATATGTGATAAAGATAGAAATGATACATTGAAAAAAAGACTAAATTAGAGGCCATGTGAGAGAAGCATCTACTTAAATATTAGAAAAAACTTACATGACTAGAGGAGGATAAAAATGTACAATAAAGTGTATAAATAAAATTTATGTGGAAGGATTAGAAAGGGAAAAACAGACCACATCTAGATGGCTAGAAGTTGTACCAAAAGCTTTATACAAAGGAGGCCTAGCATTTCTTTTAGCAATCAAAATGGATGAATGAAGTTGGCTGCACAAAATTGACCTCTTGAAGATAAGGCTAATTATAGTAAATATGTATAAGTCTTATGTCGCAATTTCTTGGGATAAACCAAAAATTAGTGTTTTAGTGAAGACAGCTCCTTGATTTTAATTCAATATCATCCATTTTAACACAATGTAAGAATTTCATTAACAGATAACACCAAAAAGATAAGATGATAGCAAACTTCTCTGACCATCCAATAATGAAAGCTTGGAACCTTGGGTGACTCATAATGACTCTTGATTGCAGGGGAGTCTGAACAGGAACATATCATTAAAAAAATCATAAAATTATATCCATACCTCATGAACAAATGACTGATGTTTTAAATCAAAACTCATAAACTATTGCACAGTACATGTGCAGCTTTAAATCGAACATAACAAGAGTCTGGTGCAGCTAATAAACCTAAAGCACCTTAGGAGGTTATTAAGAAAAATTTAAAAAACATGAAAATATAGTCCACATTGCAATTGTTATTTTCATCCCTGTAAGAAGTAACATTTTAGACTTTTTTTAAAAATAATCTTAAAGAAATACTTCAAATGCAAAGTATTTGTACCTGCACCATTTCAAGTTGGTAATAATGACTCAGAAGTATAACTTTATATCATGCAACACCAAGACGAGAATAGAAGCTACCAGTGACAACGAACGAAAGCACAAAGAAAGAAAAAGATGGGTGAAAAAAATGCAAGGTAAAAAGGACAAAAGTTATTGACTGGTTATATTACTTTTACAGTTCTCTGGCGTAGCTGTTACTTTTACAGTTCTCTGGGGAAGCTGTTTTGTATGAGATACTTAACCCCACTGGCAAATGTAAGTTGTAAGTCTCACACTATAACTGATTTTGACTCTAGACACTAAGGACATGAGGTAATGAGACACATATTCTCTTTGACCTTTAACATACTGCAATAAAGTATTGGTACCACCACTCCTGACCACCGCCACCAACCTAATGCCAGTTCTAAGCCAAACGGAACTTACCATGCAATATGGCCCAAATTCAACAGTATTGTTCCAAAGAAATATTCCCTCTTACTAGCACTTTAATAATGGATTCCAGATTCCCCTTAGGATGGGGCAATACAACGTTGCTACTAGCCTACTATTGTTCAGCAACTTAGTGTTAACATGACTTTCCAGCTGCTTGGCATCAGCGACAACACATTCTACAACATAGAGGAACATTTTTTTTTCAATAACAAGTTATAATCACAATTCAAATAAGCAGGTATTGCTCTGTTTGACCCTTAAACCTTCCCCCCTAATCCAATCCAGATATCATAAAGACACCAACTTCCCAAAGGCTCTACCAACAAAATATAATTACCCCCTCCATTACCTAAATTCAATACAACTTTGCCAAACTTCACCCAGGATGAAGCCAAAAGTCACTCAGAAAAACCATGTTGAAACCTTTAATCTAGCATCAGCACTTTGAACAATACCAACTTAGAAGTTTATCCTTTAATATACATATGCGCAACCAAGAATCTATTCTCACAAGTTCCTTTTTAAAGGGCTGCTAAGTACTGATATGCTTGTTCTACTTCAGAAAATTCAACCTACTTCTGAACATGAAGCATACAATAATTTTGTGATGATTGTACCAATCTTTAATTTTCAAAAAGAAAATCACAAGGTTAAATCAGCTTCTTTTCAAATATTCATATTATGATAGCATATAAAAAAATATTATGTTAGCACATCAAAAGAATAATCCTTATAGAAAAGATAAATAATGAATATGACATAATCAAGTTAAATTAGAAACAATCTTAACAAGATTAGGTAAAAACCTTAAGAAGCTCATAAATGTAGTAGCGTATGTCATAATCTGTGAGCGTGGGGTACAAGATTTTAAAATCTGTACTGTTCACATATTCAAATACTAAGCTAGGGGTTTTAGAATGCTGGTCTCTGACAATATCAAGAAGCTTCACTATATTGGGACCACCACAAAGGTTCTGAAGTATTTTAATCTCCCTCTTTATCTGAAAATAGAAAGATAATTGAATTAAGTGAAACAAACAGCAACAAAAAAATGCAACTCATATGAACGCTTACTAATTAAAAAGGTAAGTGAGGTAAAAATAACTCATTCAAAAATCAAGTCTTTTGGACTATTCATGAAAGTATGATTGGTTGTTGGGTGGGTGACATAATATTTGTGTGCTTAAGTTTTCTGTTGGAGGTGAGTGATTCTGCATTGATCCATCTATTCAATAGCTAATAAAGAAGAAATCTTTCTTTCATGCTGAATTATCATAACATTACTCCATGGTGCATTTTAATCCACAACAACTCTGATCAACCCTAGCACAGCAAGCTAGAATGCATCATACCAAGCACAGGTGGTCCATAAACTTCAGTGAAACCATTGAAACTGCAGTGATGTCACCAACAAGGTAAGAAATATGAATGATAAAAGTGGCCTATCAACTGAAGAGTAGTACCAAATCTTATTAATTTCCAACATGGACACTGATAGTGTTCAAGAAAATTAAATTGTACATAGAAAATATGGCCAGCTCAGATATACCAGTTTCGAAGTCCATAAATTTCACCAACTGCACCATGACAACTCTTATATAACTGTGCAAAAGCCTATAAATTCTGGTATTGTGCACTATGATTTATTGTTGAATACATATAATCCAAAAGAAAGGACTCTCAAGAGTAAAAGGATAGCCCACAAATACCAATAGAAGAGAAGCATAAATTTCTACCGTGCGTACAAATTTCAAAGTAATGCTTTTCAACTTATAAATCTTGTTAATGGGTGACACATGCATATAGCATATCAGTGAAGTTGCAATAATCAACAATCATCCAATTCCCAACTAAGCAAGCATGGAGCCAATATGTTTTTTCCTAGTAAAAGAATTCATCCATCAATCCATTATAGTATATGCTGGATTGTATATCGATCATAAATAAGACATGCATTAATAAAGAAAACTGTACCTTCTTTTTCTTAACAGGTTTCAGGATCTTAATGATGCATCTCTCATTGTTTGAAACATTAACACCTTCAAATACCTCACTGTACTTCCCTCTTCCAACTTTCCGAACAACCTCATAATCATCTTGGTCACTGAATGAAAGAAAGGTAAGTTAAGACCAAGCCAAATCCATCAAGGATCTGTTAAATTTAATACAACAACAGCAACAACAACAACAACAACAACAACCCTTTATCCCACTATGTGGGGTCGGCTATATGAATCCTTTTTTTCTCCATTGTGTTTTGTTTAGAGTCAAATTCTCATCTAAATCTAATAAAGAAAGGTCATTTCTAATATTTTCTAACCAAGTCTTTTTAGGTCTACCTCTACCTTTCAAAGCCATCAAGCATGTGTTAAATTTAATAATGAGGGAAAAAATTAAAAAAGGTAAATTTTTTTAAAAAATTGATTAACAAATCACATCATCGCAAAATTTGTATTCGGCTAGATTGTTTGAGGACAATAGCATTCGTTGGGTCTCTATATTTCATTGTAATTGATTGAAACTGAGCTCCAAAACTAAGTTCTAACACTTATTTGGCAAAGTGGATGACATAAAGTGAGAAGAGATAAGTGAACTTCATGTTGTCTCTTAAAAAGACAAAAATCTATTGATCATGCCAAATTTCAAGCTTTCAACAGATGGAGGAAACCTGTTCAGAACCTCACAACGAAACAAGTTTTTGAAGACCCATTAAGAAAACAATTTCTGATTTGATTTTACAATGAAAAACAATCATACACTGCACACCCAATTTAAACTTCATACGCCAACATGCCATTTACTGCACCTCAAAAATTTCTATAGCTTACTACTAATAGTTAAAACCTCCACAGCTTACCTTCTCGCCAACTTATTAACTACAAATAAAAAGTTAGAAGCTCCCGTCAGATTTGGGAGGTTATCTTACACATCACACGGACAAGACAGCTCATAGAAATTAATCAAATATGAATCAGCTCTCCACCTAAAGGTAACAAAATTAAAAATAACTATTCCGATCAACCCTACGCTTGTAATATGACAGTAATTTACTGACGATTATAACGGGAGCCACATAAGACGAAGAACACACCGGCATGACTGCGAGACAACAGGACAGAAAATATCAGAATAGCCGGGCTCTCAGAATCCCAGAAAAGCGCGGTAGAACAACGGAAAAAAGGACAGCTCAAGAACGCATCGAAAACAAATATAAATTTAAGAACAGCATAAACATCCCCCAAAACTTTCCTCATCCAACCAACAATTCGTGAAGAATATAAGAGTAAAACACCACAAGATGCGTCATGCATATACAGAAACCCTAGAACACGGTTCCGATCCATGAAGACAAAACAAGAATAAATATCAAAGAAAGGAAAAGCGATTAGGCATGGGAAAGGGCTTTACCCCCACTGCACAGTGAGGGACTCATAGTCCCAATACTCCTTAGGGCGGATCACGTTGATGTCCGCGTAAACTCGAGCCTTGGACATGGCCGCCGCCCCTCGATCTTCCGATTCTCCCGCCGGGAGCGATACGATAAGCGATCGTCGAGATTTCCAATCTGCTATATATCCATTAGGAGCGCTATTCGGATATGGGTCGTTCTACCCAAAATCGTGCAAACAATTTTTTAAAAAGGAAAAATATCAAAATTTATTTAAATTAATTTATAATCAATATTATTTATAAAATATTATATTACATTAATTTTAAAATTAATTTAATTATTTTTTAAAAATTCATAATATACTTCATATCAAAATTTACTAAAAACTACTCTCTCTAATCATTTAAAAAAAATATTCACATAAAATAATCTTTATTTTAAGAATATTTTACCAATAGTATTAAATTTGATAAAATTTATTGGGTGAATAAAAATGATATTTTGAAGTGTTTTTGTTGACTTGAAAGTAAACACTCGCCATTAACGTATGATTTAGAGCTCAATCAGCTATGAAGCACTACGAAGCTTCATGATAGAGTTAGCCACTAAACTATTATTCTTTTTAGTTTCCTTTTGGATCTCTCTTTTGCTTTGCAAAATTGGATCAAAGAAAAAGCATTATATGGTGACACATAGGGGACGAGCCAGCCTCTCTTTTGAGAGAGATTGCTACGTGCAGAGACTGGATATAGAGAACTGTTCAATTTTATCTCTGTGAACACTAAAAGCATAGTTCATAGAGACAAATCGAACGATTCTCTGTCCAATTTCCGCACGTAATAACTTCTAATCTTTTGAAGGTGAGCAAAAATGAATAGTAAAATATATAATTTTATGAATGAAATATAAAAAAAATGCTTAGAATTTGAGCAAATGTATTTTATTTATTAAAGATCGATAAAATAACTAAAAAAACTTATTCTTTTAAGATCTTCATCATACCACCCTTGGTAACAACTAACAAGTAATTTTGTTGGCTATTGGGTGGCTATTTTAGGTTAGAGAAGGCATTGAATTGGATATATATTTAGCACTCATTGAATGGCAATTTTAGATGCAAATAAAATCTTAGCAAAAGCCATCAATCAACCCAAGGTTAAATTTATTTTGAAACATGTAAAACAAATGAAAAGGATTTCCATATAGCTCAAAATTATCTCATTTATATTCATAATATCCAAATCTAATTATTTATATAACATATTAGTCTATGTTAATACCCTTAATAAAAATCATTGATCATAAAATGTAAGTCATGACTAGTTCTCATTGAATGATGAAGAAGAGATGAGAAAGTCCAAATAAAATATTATCCAAAAGGGTCGTAACGAGATCTCCAAATTTTTTTATTTATTACAAATCTAAAGTAGCTTTTTAATACAAAAAATTTTAGTTTAAAAAAAATTATACTAAAAAAACTACTTTAAGAACCAGTAAAAAAAAACGTCCCAACCGTAACATTAATTTGGTACAGCTTTTTTACTACTTTCTAAAGCAGCTTTTTAGTACAAAAAATATGTAAACTAAAAAAACATGTACTAAAAACCTGCTTTAGAAAGTAATAAGAAGGTCATTCTAAAGGAAGCCTAAATGCAATACACCTATAATACGTATGAGCACATTGCATTTATCACAACATAGCACAAAGAAGTACACAAAGTATAGTCTATTTTCTTCTATTACACTTCTTTCCTCTTATATTTGTTAGAGTTCCTTTAGACCCCACTAGCAACCTTTCCAGCCTTAAAATGGTCTTCATGAATCCTATAAACTGGCAAATATGTGAATGATTTTGATAGCACATACCTGTATTAGAGTGAAGCAAGCTGTTCCATTGCAGAAGATTCACCAGCTTTTCTCTCATAGAGCCTGTATAACAAACTTGATTTTGACATTTGGGGCTCCCTCTCTAAGGCTGATATCACATCCTTAACAGAGATACTGTGTGGAACTTTAATATTAGACATTCCAGATTGGATTCTTGAAGTTTTTCGTCTGATTCCTAAAATGCAATAAGAGGAACCAAGATTTCGCGTAAGAATTACATTTTTAATTGATCCGAGATGATTAAGGCTTCGTTTGGGATGGCTTCCTTGATGAAAATTAAATTTTTTGTACTATAAAGATGCTTCTTGAAGCAGTGAGAAAGACGTCGCAAACGAAGCCTAACTTACCAGATAGAGGTGCTGAAGAGCCTTGCTGTTCAGATTCTTGTTGGTCATGCCTTCTGAAGCCTGGTATTGATTTATTGCTTATAGTTTTACCCGACTGAGATGAGGATGATCCATCTAGTCCTTCGCGCTTCTGTCGAGCTTGTTCGGCCATGAGCTGCCACTTGGATAGCATATCATCTCCACCAACAGCAGCCCGAGCGGCAACATTTGCGGCGGTTGTTCGCATTTTGTCGTCTTCTTCCTTGTTGACCTGCATGCAAATTACACATACTAAAATTTGAGATGGTGAAATTAGTAGGGGCAGATTTCGGTAGTGCGAATAACATATCATAAGACTATTTGGTTTCATTTGGGACGGCTTTATAGCTACTTCTTAAAACAATTTTTAGTATAAAAATAAAATTTTTGTATAAAAAAGTTGCTTTAGTAAGCAATAAAAAAACTGTCCCAAACGAAGCCTATATCGTGTTGGAGGCAGTCTCCTAATTGATTGGCAGCAATTATCCTCACGAACTATTTCTCAAGATGATGAGGGTGTTCTAGGGTAGATCTATTTTCCATTCTTTTTATGTTTAATACAGTGATACCACCACCTTGGTTGCCTTTAGACGACCTTCATCCTTTTCCTTGTCCTTTTCTTTGTCCTTCTCTGCTTCACTTCCAGATTTCATGTCGACCTGCCATCATACAAGATTAGGAATTAGGATCTCTAACTTTTTTTGGGGAGTTCGAAAGCATATTAAAATATTGGATAAAACAGATTTTGAAGAATGATATCAATAAACTTGTTTGTCCAATCTATATAAAATGAGTAAGTTGAAAAGATTTGATCGAACAGAAAAACATACTCTACTTTTGGACTAGTTAATTTATGTTAATTAAGCATTAAATAGAATTCAAATGCTGAAACGGACTTAAATAGATTTAAGAAGACTTTAATAAATCAAGCTTAATAGATCACATAAAATAATAACTAAATTTTCCTGGTCAATACATTATGTTTCTTATTTTTCTAAAATCAAAAACATTTTAAGAAGACTTTAGAAGAAAATGAAAAAAGGAGAAGAGGGTTCCAAGTTTGACTAGGATCTAAAAGTGTCAACACGGGTCAAAAAGAGTCAAGAAGAAGCATGTGAGATTGTACAGCCCACATTCACCCAAGTCAATGCCTTCAATGGCCTCATCCAAGTCTCCAGAAAACCTATCAACGTGATGTGAAACCAGAAATTGTTTTATGATATTAATAAAAGTTGTTGAGCAATGATATAATTAATCTAAAGGCATCTCAAAATTAAAACTCAAGGAATCTCTTAGAAGCAAACGATGTTTAGGCAATCAATTACAACTAAATTTGCAAGTTCTTTAAAATAACAACTTAAACAAAAATAATGGAATGATTAGTCAACTAGAATCCGGCGGTTAACAAATTGATCGGTTCACCTTGAGGTCCAAAGTCGCTCTCCTACTTCTAGGATTGGCGGAGGAAGAAGAACCACACGAGTAACGAAATCACTCCAAGGTAGACGGTGAAGACGATCCGTAGCGAGGGCGAGGGAACCGGCGGCGGTGGGGATTGCCGGCGGCTTGTGATTGTCCAATGGCCGAATAGTAGGTTCTCTTCAACTGACAACGCCAATTGGTACGAAATGCGGTTGATGTATCCGTCTACTGTAATATCCCAACCCGGTTAGGGATCAAAGAAAGGTGATCGTAAGATGTCGGTTCTCCAGTTGGAATCCTCTACGAATCCGTGATAAAATTCCGGATCCGCCATTCATGTTCGTGATGAGTGGAGAAGAGAAGAGAGAGGGGGAGGGGAGGTGGAGGCGGCGGTTTTGGAGAGAGGAGGGCTTAGGTGAGCTAGAGGGAGAGGGATGAATTTAAAAAACTGAAATTAATTTTAGCTTCAAGTGGTTTTGGAGGGAGATTAATTTGAAATTTCAAATTAATTCAATAATGGCCATGGGTTTTAATGGAGGAGGTAATTAGGGGCTGATTTGGTGGAATTTTGAATTTAAATTGGGAGAGAGAAAAGCCCATTAAGGGGGCCGGCCATATGGGGAGGAGAGAGAGGCTTAGGAATTAAGAAAGTGGGGACCACAGGGTGTTAATTAATTCTAATCAAATCTGAATTTAATTTCAGATTTGATTGAATTTGAAATAACTCCCGAATTTGAAATAAAATGAGAGTGAAAACAGTTTGAATTTCAAATAGATTTAAACTCCTTTAAATGTCTTTCCTAAATAGAGACAAACTAATTAGGAAAGCAATTTAATATAGGAGAATTTGAAATTCGAAAAGAAGAGGGCCTAGAGGGGGCCGGCGGCAAAGAGGGAGGCCACGGGTGGAGGGTTGGATCCGGCGGCTGGCTGCTGGCCGCGGGGAGCTGGGAGGGCCGCCGGTGGTTGGTCCAGCCAAGGGAGGCCGGCGGTGGAGCTGGTGGGATGGTGGGGAATTTGGGAGAAGGGAGGTTTCGGCTAAGTAGGGGAAGAAGGAGATAGGTGTAAGGGAAAAGAAATTTAGCAAGCTACAAACCTTGAACACCACCTCCACAAGAACTCGCTAAGAGATCTTGGGAATCACACGAACTCGCAAAGAGATCAATAATAAGAGAATTTCAATTCATCAACAATAATCCCTCATACAAAGCATGGAGACCCTTATATATATGGGCCTCAAGTCTAAGAAAATAGAAAAAGACACAAATGCCCACGGGGCTACAAAAGAGACTCACTACCCTCAGGGGTATACTAGGAAACTGAAATAACATAAATAAAATGAGAAAATACATCAAAAGTACAGACTATGAATCGTGGCCATCGATCTACGTCTCCGTCGATGGTACACGTGTCGAAATCTCTGACTGATATCCGCATCACAACGTCCAGCAAAAGCCTTAACTAAAGTTTCGTTTGGAATGACTTTCTTACTGCTTCTTAAAGTTGCTTATTAGTAAAAAAATTAAAAAAATTTGTATTAGAAAACAACTTTAAGAATGTAACATAAAGTCAAGATAACTTTAACTCGTTGGCATATAGTGCCAACAAACACAAACTATATGAATAAAAAAACTGTGGGTGGGCTCTTGAAGAATTCTGTGCTTAGATTTGCTTCCGTTTTTGAGAGAACATTATCAGATTTAAAGGTTAAATATTTCAAATTCTTAGTTAACTAGAGTTTAATTCCATTTTTGAGAGAACATTATGAGATTTAAAGGTTAAATCGCTTGAGGTTTCCTCGATATTTCAAATTCTTAGTTGACTAGAGTTTAATTAAGAATTGGGGCATTGAGGTTTTTCACAAGTAGAACCACCCATGGTTAAATAAGATTTCGACTTATAGGTCAAGAACACTCAATTAAAAACATCAATTAAGCTCGAAGTTAGAAATCATTATTACAAGTGAACTGAGGTGGATGAGTGATCAACCCGATCAAAATTCAACATTCTAATGGACTCAATTTATCAAAGTTAGAGGGTTATCTACCATAACTTCTAGCCAGCCTAATAGCTGAAATAATATTTAAGTGTTGCCCTCTCTCGATTATTCCAAGCAAATCGAGGTGGCAATATACTGAAAGACAAATTCTTTTATGATGAAATCCAAAATTCACTTTATATTGAAAAGTCAAGAGGTACAAAGGATGAACATGGTTCAAGGCTACTAGGCATAACCAACAAAGGCTCCTAAGAATGGCATGCTCAATTCATATATCCAAGAGTAAACTCGAACCCACTCCAAAAGAGGAATGTCCTAAAGCATAATTGGCATGGGGTTGCACTTTGTTGCAAAGTTGTATCAAACATTTGACTCAATAAATGAGCCTCGAGGAATGATTCCTTCCATTTTGAGGTTATTCAACCATACAATACTGAACTTTATCACATCCACTTGTTACCATGTGAAGGGAGTCTAAAGTTAAGATTACACATTTGTATCATTGCCACCAAAATGGCCAATGATTGGGTCCTACTTCCTAGGGAAGACCCAAGCATTGGGGTATGAAATAATGGGTTTGTTGCTCCAGTGACAATCATATCAATTAGTTAGCACTCACATCTCAAGGAAATCCCACAAATGGGACTTACAGTCCTAAGGATGCGAGAAGTTCAAATATTGGATTTGCAGCTCCGAAGAGAAAGAAGCTCGTTGATTAGAATTATAACTCTAGAAAGAATGGTCCAAACGGGTGGTCCATGTGACTAACTAGTTTTACAAGGGCTTTACAACACATGCAATGACTTTCAACCTTGAGAAGGGTGATCTAGAGACAAAACATACAGCTCTGTACAGAGGGGCCTAAAAGTACGGTCCATGGGAAATATGAGTTTTGTACCGTATAACACATATGGAACTCACAACGGAAAAGAAAAGCAATCTATATAGCTGGGGTTATAGCTCTGACTACTAAGAGGCCCAAGAGTCTGTTTAACGAATCTTCACATCATAACACTGAAGTCCTTACATAAATGGATTTCTAAATATCTTAGCAAAGCTTGAAGTTGAGTTATTGTCCCTGAATGTACTATAAAATTCAATGCACCACATCCAACCACTAGCACCTTCTGGACCTAAAGCCGAGCCAAATTATTATCTAAAAACAAACTATAAAAACCTATAGTTAAGTTAATCCATGCAATAATTCTACTTAACCATTAAATATCATATTCCAAATTATTCTTTTGAATATCAATTAAGAGGTTACCCGATAAACAGTTCATCAATTAGATCTTTAAAAGCTTATGACAACAACTAAGCTAATAATAAATTAGTAATTATTACGGCTCAATTAAGCATATCAATCTTTACTAAAGCTACCTAGGAACTAGCTTGTGTAACTCGTTACACTGTTCTCTTCGTACTAAAGACACCAACATCCTCATTGTACATTTTCTATTTGGCGGTGCAACGACTCAAGTGTAATTATGCCTTTGGCATCGTTGTAGGAGTATGGATTTAAGTTAGATTTAATTTAGATAAACTCACAGATTGACCAAGAACAGTTTTAGCAAATCTTAAATGCATCAAAACAACCCTTGTCGTTTGTGCTGATAGGCTTAGTCGTGATTCAATAATGATAAATACAAAGAGCAATGAAGCAGTGTTTCAAGCACTTAAGAGAAACCTGCTCAATGGAACAGTAAGAACAAAGCAATAAACTAGCTAAAGCAGCATAATATTTCGTCTATGTCTCTTCTCCTTCAAAACAGAGTTTTTATCCTTTTCTAAGCTAAGGATTTCTTTGCTAAAAAAAACTAATACTAGCTGAAAAGTACTAGAGTACTATGCTTAACAGAAAAAAGAAATAAACGGTTGTGGATGGGTAGTGGGCACATGAGCATCATCATGGCATGCCAGCTCAGCCAAATAACCGCATCAAGCAATATATGGAAAGATAAAAGTGTAAATTTGTATATTAAATTAATTGTTATCTTGCAGTAAAAGGATGGCAATAGTAGACAAAAACCTGTAATTTCAATCAAAGATCAAAAATATGTAGGCATACTAGGATGGTGTTTTGTTTTTTTTTTTTAATTGAAATTACACTAGAAAATTTATGTAAAAAAGGCAAGTAGCACATTACTCACATCAATAGCTTTTCGGAGCTTTTCTGCCTCCTCGGCCTGTTTTTTATCCCAGTCATCTTTTATTTTTTTGTTTATCGCCAAGATTTGCCGTCCAACATCTGACGTAACAACAAATCGCCGTCTTGCCTTTTCGCTATCAACCCTCTTAAAACATTTAAATGATAAGTCACAAAGGAGATACTACAAGGATAAAGAGAAGAGCAAACAAGTAGATAAGATCCACCTGCTTTGCCAACTTTATCAAGTAACTTAATAACCCACGCAAACGCTCTTCTACACACTGATGAAAAGGTATGATTTTAGGCACCAAAATAATCAAGAAATAGGCGCAAAGAACTCTTCTAATTAGTTAATATGTTGTCTAACCAGAGACAAGCATCGCTCCACATCACCACCAATGCTCTTTAAACCATGTTTGGATGCTGCAAGGGAATCAAGAAATCAAATTAATGTTTTGATTCGTAGTAAAAGAATTTTAATAATAGAAAAAATAATAATCATGTTTTAACAAGTAACTGATTTCTGCTAGCTTTTTCTGAAGAGAACCCCTCAAGAGAATTAATCTTTCTTCTTCCTCCTGCACAACTCTTCGACTTGCTTCAGAAGCCCGGCTCTCCTCTTTAGGAGCACACAATAGCTGCTCCTCTTCCTCCTACAAAAAAGTAAAATACAGAATTACACACTTGACTCCCAGTGCTACCAAATGCAAACAATGCAGTAAGGACGCACATGCCTTCAGTAAAAACACCATACTCAGATATCAATAAAATGGGAACAATGAAGTACATAATGAAGCAAAGCACCATACCCTAAGATTAACACCACTGACGGCTGTAACATCATTTAGCTGATCGATGCTCTGATCATGGAATGCCCCAGAAGTCTTCTGCTTTTTACTTCAAGGTAGGAAAAAATATGATTAGCATTGTGTAAATCAAATACTTCAACAAAAGTATAATGCTAACCTCGATGGAGGTGAAGTGCCTGGAGCTTCCAATGGCTTTTTGTGCCCAGCAGAAGTTTTTTTCTGGGGAGTTTTTGTTGCATTCCCCGAAACAAGCAATGGCGTTGCAGATGAAATCTGGGATGGAAAATATTAGCATAACGCCATCAAAGGAAGCATTTAAGGTTGAAAAATGTGGAGATTTCACATCCGACATCTAATGGGGTAGTTCTTAAAATCGGCTCTACAACAACAACAACAACAACAACAACAAGCTTTTATCCCAATTCGTGGGGTCTAACTATATGAATCATTTTTTCTCTATTATGTCTTACTAAGAGTCAAATTATTATTTATATCTAATAAAAAATGTCATTTTTAATGTTTTCTAACCAAGTCTTTTTAGATCTACCTCTATCTTTCTTAATATAGGTCAGATTCATGATTTAAAAAGGCGTTTGAGGTGTACGCCTCAAGGCGCACCTCGATTTGAGGCGCAACTTAGATGCCTCAAGACTTAAGCCTAAGTGGTTTGGTCGAGGCTTACAATTTTCTTCATTGAGGCATACACCTTGAAGCGTAACGCCTCAAGGCAGTTTGAAACACTACCTCGATCAATTTTATTTTATTTTATTTAGTTTGGAAGAGTCGAGAGAGCTTATTAGATTTAGGGTTTCGTCGGTTCAAAACATTTGTTTCAATCTTCACCCCTCCCCCCTTCTGTAGCTCGCAGTGAAGGAAACGCTCTCGGCTTCTTGTGCACTGCTTTGGCCTCGCCTGCTTCGACCTCGACTACTTCATCCTCGACTACTTCGGTCACACTTCGTCTCAATATGAATTCTTCATGACAAGGTAAGGATCCATCTTCCCTTTTGAGCATGGAGGCATCAAGATCTTTTCTTAAATTTGTATGATTGAATCTTATGGAAGCATCATTTAGACATAATAAAATTGGGTTGATGGAGAAAAGAGTGATTTTTGTGAGTATTTACTTTGAATCTTGTGTTCTAGAATCATTGATCTTCAAACAAGTCATTATGTTCGTCATGTACTTAATATTATTTTATGAGTTATTTATAATTTTTAGTAATTAATTTTTTTCATTTTGAGGCTTACGCCTCGATTTTCCTCGAGGCATATGCCTCACCTCGCTAGGACAAAACACCAAGGTTCCTGCTATTGCCTTTTAAAATGTTGCTCAGATCTAATACATCTAGTCTCCTAACAGTGTCATCTGAAGGCCTACGTTTTATGTGACCAAACCATCTACGACGCCTCTCACTAATATTATTTATCATAGCGAGTTACTCCAACATTTTCACGTATATGCTCATTTCGCATTATGTCTCTAAGTGTAAAGCTACTCATCCACTTAAGCATCCTCATCTCTGCAATATTATACTTAATTTTATGCTTCTCTTTTAATTGCTAACATTATGAACCATAAAATATTGTAGGTTCACCACCATTTTATAAAATTTTCTTTTAAGTTTGAGGGGTACTTTTCTACCACACAACAGGCCCAATGCATTCCTCCACTTCAACCATCCAACTTGAATTATACTAATAATATCCTCATCTATTTCACCATCATTTTGAACAACATACCCGAGATATCTAAAACATGCACACTTATTAATGACTTGATCACCCAATATCACAATCCCGACACAAGATCTATCACTACTAAATTTATGCTACATGTATTTGATTTTATATCTACTCAAATGAAAACCTTTAGACACTAAGGTTGACCTACATATTTCAAGTTTTCCATCAACTCCCTCCTTAATGTCATCAACAAGAACAATATAATCGCAAAAAGCATACATCAAAGCGCATTCTCTTGTAAATGTCTAGTAAGAACATCCAAGACTGAAGCAAAAAGATATGGGCTTAAATTTGATCCTTGATGTAATCTATTTGAAATAGGAAAACACTTGGTTAAATCACATTGTATTTGAACAATAGTAACGACTCATGTATACATATACTTAATAACTTGAATATAAGTATTATTAACTCATTTCTTTTCTAGAACTCCCCAGAGCACTTCTCTTGGAACTTTATCATATACTTTCTCTAATCAATAAATATCATATGCATATCCTCCTTACTCTCTCTGTACTTCTTGATCAAACCTCTCAACAAATGTGTATCTTCCATAATAGACCTACATAGGAATCCAAACTGATTTTGAAAAATACTGGTATCATATCATAGCCTATGCTCAATTACTCTCTCCCATAATTTTAATGTATGATATATTGACTTAATTCCTCTATAATTTGCATATTCTTGTGTATCATCTTTATTCTTAAAAATATGAATCAACACTCTTTCTCCACTCATCTGACATCTTTTTAGTCTTCAAAATAATATTAAAGAGTTTAATAAGCAAAAAAAATCCACATTTCTATTGAAATATCATCTGGTCCTACTGTTTTTTTATACTTCATTTTCTTTGAAGTCTCTTTAACTTCGGTTTAAATAATACGATGATAAAAATAAAAAATCTTTATTTTTATTTAGGGTGCTAAGATCACTAAAGTCAATCGTATTCTCACAACCTTCATTAAAAAGTTTATCAAAATATATGATCCATCTATGTTGAATATTCTCTTCTAAGAAAATTACTTTTTGATCTTCTTCCTTAATGCATTTCACTTGAACTAAATCTTTACTTATATTATCTCTTTGCTTGACTAACTTATACATATATATTTCACCCTCCTTAGTATTTAATCTATTATATAAATCACTAAAAGTTAAAATTTTGCATTACATATTACTTTCTTAGACCCCCTAAGGGCTCCTCTATAAACTTTTATATTTAAATAAATTTTTATAATAAAACTTCTTAAATATTACCTTTTTTGCATATTTTAATTCCACGGTCAACTATTTTTACTTTTAAGAGTTTTTATTTTTAATTCTCCAAACACATACTTTGCAGCATTCCTGACCTTACTAGTAGACCATATCTTATACATTCATTAACTTCTGATTTTGTGCTAGTCTATCCAATAAGCATAAAATATATAAAAGCATATAGAATGCAAACTTCCTTGAAATTCCCCAATCCATGAAGTTTAAAATTAGTTTAAAGTTTAAACCATAATTAGCATCGAAATTCTTCCCGAATAATCCTTGTCCAGGGTTTCTGTCGACGTAAAAGGCTTCTTGAATAAGTCATTTTGACCCGTAAGACTTGAAGTATGTTTTGTCAATCATTTGAGATCCAAAATCAGCTGTTTAGCAGACAGCTAAACTAATTTGAAGGATGAGATTTTATTTACCTTTTTACAGCATAATTTGATTCAGCTATCATCTATGCCAGCAGAAATAAGTAAGAAAATACAGCATCGTGAACAAAGCTAATCACAAAAAAATTTACACCACAGTTATTCAAAAGTAATCATTCACATCTCTTGATGAAATGGCTAGAAAGTATGCAGACTAGGGAAAGAATAGGCCATGAGAAAACCTGTTTAAATATGTCAAGAATTCTTTTATAAGATAGTAACCTGCATTGTTCCATCATTGATTGGTGTTGGTCCAGAAACATGATTTCCAACTGTAGTCATAGGGGTTGAAAGCCCCATTCTAGAAGACAACTCATTTTGTTCAACGTCGCTTACCCCAAATAAAGAGCTTTCTGGAACTGTCAGTTGAGGTCTGCCAAGGGGTTCAGAAGCCTGGTCAATTATTTCTGGCTTAACAAGACTCATTGATGACATAGCAGCACTTCGTTGTTCCTTGTTTGGATAAGCTTGCATTGTAACAGGACTTTGCTGCAACAATGTATGACTGGCTAAAGAACCGCCATGAATTCTCTTGGATTCATTGCCAGTATTTTGTATTTCATACTTTGACATATGTGCCATACCCATGAGCTGACTAGACCCAAGTTGGGTTGCATTAATGCCTTGAGCATGAAGTGCTTGTTTTGTTTGTGAAACCTGGCCCTGTGACTTTTGAACAGTTGCTTGAGCACCAATTGAATGCCTAGGATAAGGATGAGAATTAAAATTAGATGATGTGTTTCCATACATCGAGAAGGATGATTGTGGGACTTGTGTATGCTGAGGCAGTTTGTTAACTGCTTGCAATGAGGTCATAGTACTTTCCTTTTCTTGGTTCCCTGCATTCAAACCAGCAGAGCGTGTTTGACCAAAATGCATTGCCTTTCCTTCTGACTTAATATCTACTTCTCGGGACTTCTGGATACTATTGTCAACTGTTGGGAAGCTTGTCTCAGTTTGCCTTTGGATTGTTGAAGCTGAAACAATGGGGAGCTGCCGAGGGGGAGATTTCTGCCCCTTTTGGTTCTGGGAAGATGACATGAGATGAAATGGTGGAACATCTAAGATTTGGCAAATCACCAATGAAATGGAAGATTTCAGGAGGCTTGTACCTGTAAAGAATATAGGTTTGGGTTCATCGGAGGATTTCGATTTGCTGGAGCTTGAAGCTGCGTAAGATAAAAATATAAAGTTGATGGTATCCCATTACAATCATCATATAAACCCAAAAAATTGGTTAAGTGCGTCGCATTTCTTATAATTCTAACAAGTCCATCTCTCCAATAACAACAATCATGAAAATTTGCACAGTTATGATAAATAATTAATCACTCACCTGCACTTGAAGTTTCTGAGCTGCCTGTCTAAGCATCTGGTCACCAACAATATTCCTGATAACCCTCAAGAAGTCATCCTTGCTGACTTCATTACTCTACAAAACCAAAACTTAGAGTTTGCTAGAAGCAGATTTACCACACATTAGACATCCCAGCTCAGCGAAAACATCACATACTAACATCAAAATGGAGCTTCTTAAAGAACGCTCATGAAGAAGTCAATATATCAGCAGATAATTTTATTTAACAAATGTTCGCATACAAAAGCCACTTTCAAAAGATTTATCTTGTAAGAAAAAGAGCTCTCATGCAACAGTATAACCAAATCCAATGCAAAATACTACAATCACACAAATCCAAAAGGTAATCAATCAGCTAGCAAGTTTATGATGTTGTGAATTACTTTTTACTGTAAGCAAGTATGTCTCACCCTTAGCTTAGAAAAGATGGCCTGAAGCTGCATTGATCTATCCTTATCAAGATGAGGACGTAGAATTGGGATTAACAAGTGGAATGGTATGGTAGGTATCTGTTTCGTTTGTCTAGCTGAATTGGTTGCTTCACTAGAAACCTGTGGCTGTTGAACATTCAAATGATGCAAATTATGTAGATGGTTTTCTTCATTGGAAGCTAATGATTGTTGAACATTCAACTGCTGAGAACTGTGAGTTTGACTCGTAGATGACTGAACTCCTTCCTGTTTGTGAGGTTGAAAAGAAATTTTCTCAATAGTCTTCATTTCATCCTTTTCAACAGCTGGGGAAGGTTTCCACTGCTTGGATTGAGGATGTTTGTCTTGAGAGAGGTGATGACCGCTATCTGACTGACTTTCTGTTGCTTGATCGTTTTCATTGGCACCAAGTTCTTGTTTTGTCTGCTCTGTTTGAGAAAGATGCTGCTTTAAGGACTGCAAGTGCTGCTCTTCTGTTTGCCGCATCGCTTGTCCAATATTTTCATCTTCAGTGCAAGCTTTCCATTGTTCAAGTAATTGTTTTGATACAGAGACGCTTCCTTGTACGACATTTTCATCTTGGCCAGATGTTTTCCATTTCTCAAGCAATTGTTGTGGTGTAGCATTGCTAACTTGACTGTTCAATTCTGCATCATTAAAAGTCAAACAAATTAAAGACCATAAATGATAAATAAAAGAAAGAGATAAAAAATTGAGCAGTAGGGAGACCAGCATCTTAAATTTTATATCACAACATAATTAGATTACAAGAATACAACTACAACAATAACATCAAATATTTATCCCACTACATGGGATTAGCTACATGAATCCTTCTTTTTTCATTTTATCCTTTTAAGAGTCAAATTCTCATTTAAATCTAATAAAAAGAGATCATTTCTAATACTTTCTAATCAAATCTTTTTAAGTTTACCTCTACCTTCCAATATAGGTTTGATCTAATACATCTATTCTCCTTACCAAGTCATCGGAAGGCCTATGATTTATGTGACAAAACCATGTAAGACACCTCTCTCTAATCTTACCACCGGAGCTACTCCAACCTTTTATATTAGATTATAAGAATAGATCAACTGCAATATGAGGTCAACTTGTGCCATAAAAGATAGCCAAAATGCTAAAATTCAAATCATAAATTGATGCATGGGGGTGAGGGTTGATGGAAGTCAGACACAAATAGTAATTAAAATAATTTAATTTTTAATTAGCCAAAAGGTGTGAAAGTATTAATTAAAATTTAGAAACATGCTCAAAGGACCCCTAATATGTGAGAAAATATTTAATATCTCAACTATATGTTATAATTAGATATTGACTCACATTGACCTATTATTGAACAGTTCATGACTTCGAGCCTCCTTCAAATGATCTAAATTGATTCTTAGGTAATTTATTTTACCCAGAGACAATTTGCACAATAAATGTAGAATCAAGCAAAATATTTTAATTTCAAGTTGAGAGCAAGTTATTTGTTGATGTGTTGCTGCTCACTAACTTGAGATAAATAGAAATATTTATGAAATATAATGGCATGAATGTGGAAAAAAAAAATCATCGCAAGATTATTTAAAACTCTTTGCATAATTTTGGTTGAATGGAATTAAATTTTTCTTCAAAAAAAAAAGAAAAGTAAATATCATTCAATGTCATATGCATGCAAAGCCCAATAATTCCTTCTTCACACATCTCTCCATCTTCTATTGATCTATGATTGTTCTTTTATTAGAAGAGGATATTCAACAAAGGTAGATGAGATATTTTGATTAACATTTCAATAAAGATTGTGAGAATACTATTGACTTTATTGACCTTAACATCATAAATGAAAATAAAGATTTTTGTTTTTATTGACGTATTAGTAAAACCGAAGTTAGAGGGCTTTAAAGAAAATGAAGTGTGGAAAAGTTGTTGGACCTAACGATATTCCCATAGAGTTGTAAAAATGCTTAGGAGATGAAGGAATTTCTTGGCTTAAAAAAATTTTCAATATTATTTTGAAGACTACAATAAATCCCAAATGAGTGGAGTGTAGTGAATCCTATTTTTAAGAATAAAGGTGATGCACAACAGTGTACGAATTATAGAGGAATTAAGTTAATGTGTCATACTTTAAAACTATGGGATAGAGTTATTGAGCATAGGTTATGATGTGATACTAATGTTTCTCAAAATAAAATTTGGATTCATGCCAAGTAGGTCTATTATGGAAGCTATACATTTATTAAGAGGTCTGATGGAAAAGTATAGACAGAATAAGGAGGATCTACATATGATATTTATTGATTTATAAAAATCATATGATGAAGTTCAAAGAGAAGTGATATGGAGAGCTCTAGAAAAGAAAGAGATTAATAATGCTTATATAAGTCATTAAGGATATGTATGCAGGAGTTGCTACTTGTGTTCAAACACGAGATGGTTTGACCAAGTATTTTCCCATTTTAGTTGGATTACATCAAGGAACAGCTTTAAGCTCATATCTTTTTACTTTATGGGTGTTCTAACTAGACATTAACAAGAGGATGTACCTTGGTGTATGCTTTTTGCTGATCATATTCTCCTTGTTGATAAGACTAGAGAGGGAGTTGAAGGCAAGCTTGAATTATGGAGGTTAACCTTAGAATCTAAAGATTGTCGTTTGAGTGGATCTAAGATCAAATACATGGAGTGTAATTTTAGTAGTAATAGATCTAATGGGAGATTGTGACTTTGGGCGATCAAATCATTAATAAGAGTGCATGTTTTAGATATAGCGGGCCTATTGTTCAAAGTGATGATGAAATAGATGAGGATATTATTAGTATAATTCAAGTTGGATGGTTGAAGTGGAGGAATGCATCAGGCCTATTGTGTGGTGGAAAAGTAGTCCTCAAACTTTAGGGAAAATTCTATAAGATGGTAGTGAGACCTGCAATGCTTTATGGCGATTGGCACATAATGTTGCCATTAAAAGAGAAGCATAAAATTAAGTGTTGTAGAGATGAGGATACTAAGGTGGATGAGTGGCTTTACTCTTAGAGACAGAATGTGAAACGAGCATATATATGAAAAGGTTGGAGTAGCTCTAGTGGTAGATAAGATTAGAGAGAGACGCCTAAGATGGTTGGTCACATAAAACATCGGCCTTCCGATGATCTTGTTTGGAGAGTAGATGTATTAGATTTGGCTTATGTTAAAAAAGGTAGAGGTAGTAGACTTAAAAGACTTGCTTAGAAAATTTTAGAAAAGACATTTTTTTGTTTGATTTAAATGAGAATTTGACTCTTAAAAAGATACAATGGATAAAAAAAGATTCATGTAGTTGATCCTACATTGTGGGATAAAAGCTTGATGTTGTTGTTGTATCCCATTTTATCTTATACTTCTTACCAACTTTATGCAATGAAAAAAGTTGTCCATTTCAATTTCTAGCCATATTTCAAAAAACTTCTACACACTGAAGCCGCCAACTTGAAATGCCTAAACATTGACGTGAAATGAATACAAAAGTAAAAGTAAAAAAAATAAAATATAAAACAAAAACTTTGACCACTTCCTCCTATCACACGTTGATCATCTCACCCAAATCATTGGTCCAATGCAACTAACTTATATGTTTTTTTTTTTCTTTTTTTTCCTAAGTACAACTGACTTAGATTACTTAAATCATCACCCACATATATGTCGCTCATTATTATTATCACTACTTTCATAGCCTTCGCTATTGGTATTACATCAAGATAATGTGACAACAACATCAAGTCTTTGTCCCACTATGTGGGGTCAACTACATGAATCCTTTTTCGTCATTGTGTCCTGCTAAAAGTCAAATTTTCATTTAAATCTAATAAAGAAAGATCATTTCTAATATTTTCTAACCAAATCTTTTTAAGTCTACCTCTACCTTTCTTAACATAAGTCAAATATAATACCTCAACTTTCCTAACCGGGTCATCGGAAGGCCTCCATTCAATGTGACCAAACCATCTAAGGCGACTCTCTCTAATCTTATCTTCCACTGGAGCTACTCCAACATTTTCACGTATATGCTCATTTCGTATCCTATCTCTAAGAGTAAAGCCACTCATCCACCTAAGCATCCTCATCTCTGCAACACTTAACTTAGTATTATGCTTCTCTTTTAATGGCCAACATTCGGCACAATAAAACATTGCAGGTCTCACCACCATCTTATAGAATTTTCCCTTAAATTTGAGGGGTCTCACCACCATCAAGATAATGTGAGAATGACAAAATTTTATAATCGTGTTGCAAAACAAATGATAATGGCAGTATGTTGATTGTGGATATATTTTATTTCACATTCATGTCCTCTATGGTATCGCAATCACTTGCTATGAGTTGCAAAAAAATTGGATCACAACATCACGTAATCGATATTTGAGCTCCATTTGTCATGTTTGTCAATCATCTTTTCATTGCTGGTGATTAGTTACTATTTCAAGGAGTTATGAAGCATCAGAATTAGCAGACTAAACCTTCTTCAGAAAATAAAGAACCAATTTTGTAGGTGCTTTTCTTTGTAGGATTATCAAAACCAACATATACTCCACTAATATGCTTCCATTTGCACAGCCTCCGACCTCAACAACCACTCCGCCTGGTGCATGCCCTGGATGCTTAGAGTTGGAGCCTAGGGGCATTGTAATTGACACATCAAATCAACTTGGTAGAACAGAATTTCTTTTCAATTGAGAGAAAGTCGATACAGCACATCAAGAGGGCTTTGAAACAACTTTCATGTTCTTTTTTTGTGTTATACTTATATTTATTGAATTTCATTTAGGAGCTATTTGGTTTAAACAGGAATGCAAAGCAAAAAAGACTGCAGTGGAAAGTAAAGGTAGTATATTAAATATGCTTTTGAGTTGTAAGGTTGAGAGGACTATAAATGCAGGAATTTATTTTTTGTCCGCTTTGAAGTAATGGAATGCAAAGTAAAATAGTAGTACATTTTGAACAATATTTGATCCGAGTCGTCCAATGGTGAGGGTGGTGGTCAACCGCAGCGGTGGTCAATACTCGACATCACTCTTACTAAAGTTGTATATTTGGGATTCACTCAAAATGGACAAATTCCAAAGACACTTAAAATGAAGTAGAGGATGAATTCCAAATTCACTCCCAAAGTACTTTGCATTTTAAGCGCAGCTATCTAAACACCTCAATTTTCAAAACACATGCATTTATTTAATGAGCGGAGTAAAGTTGTAATTTTAATTTATGTTTGTAGAAGTGTATTAGGGAAACTCTATTAATGTATTCGTGGCTAATTAGGATGCCATGAAATATCCACATGCATGGGCCATGCGAGGAAGTAGGAACAGCCAAGCAAGGAATTGTCAAGGATACCGACCAATACATGAAGAGGTTGGGTCCAAGTGAAAGAGCACATGGATATCTTCATTATCAAGCTAACAATGTTGAAGAAGTGCATTTCTCATGCAAAAATCATGGTCAACCATCAGCCTGCATCTTCTACATTTCAAGAAACCACCTCTATAGACTAGGACGGTGGCTCCACATTTTCTTGGGACTAACGGCCAACCACCCCTCTCGTTCTCAGGAACTATAAAGATAATTGGTTCAAAAAAATATTACTTTATATATTGCATCTCCCACTTTACCGTCAAGAGAAACAAATGAAAACATTTAAGAATTCTACAATTTTAACATCATTTTCTTAAAAAGGTGGACATGAACTAGAATTAAAGACCATTCAAACTTAAGAGGTTCAAAGTCTTAAACTCGCTCAAAAATTGCTGGATATTTGACTCTACACAAGTCAATTTCAAGATCCACTCCATAATTGAAATTGATATCAAGTTTCCCCTCACTCACTCAAATATAGTTTAAGTCGACTGGAACAGGACTCAAAATGAGTATTTATATAAAAATACAGTATAATATAATATAATACATGTATAATATGTATTATACTATTAATATTTATGTATATAATTAATAAGATCAATTTCAAGTCAACAAAAAAATGGTTTTGATTTGATCCGAATCACTCAAACCTGACTTGAAATCAATCCTAATAGAATAAAAATTACTTGCAATCTATGGCAGAGAATCATTTCAGTTGCTATGGCATCATAATATTAAGACTTAAAAATTAGCCTTCATCAAACATAACCTATTTGTCTTCCACTTATCTTCCATTTAAGATGAACTAGCACTCAATTTTACCATGATGGATCAAAAGACTCGTACAGAAGTCAAGGCCAATCAGGTATTTGATAAAATTCTTAAGTGGTTCCAACAATTTCTTACTTGGGTTATCGAATTATGCCTACATCTTAAACGGCCAGAGATCCATACATATAAATTTTTTTATGAACTCCTAGCAAGAGAAAGCATGGCTAGCTACAGATCGGTAAGCTAGTTGTATCCTGTTGCTTTCTAACCTCAAATTCCCTTCCACACATTAGGAGTTTATTTGGGTTCACAAAAGAGGAAGTGGAAAAAGAAAAATGGCGGAAGTGGGATTACTTTAGCTATTGAATGATAGGAAAAGTGGGACTCTACTTATTTATATAAGTGAAATAAAAAAGCTCTTTCGCCAGGTTTTTGGCCTTATATACTCAAAAGCTGCTCCAAAATGGTCATAAGAATAAAGAAATAGATTAGTACAATTTATAGTGCTAAAATTATGAGTTTAAAAAAAGGACCATGACCACTATTTTTCATCACAATAACATAAATATTCAACAGTTATAATTTATCAAACTATAACGGTATAACCAGACATGTTATGAATCAGAGAGTTTGGTAGCTAAAAAAGTTGTTGACATTCATGTCGAGTGGACAAAATTAAAATTTGTGACATGGGTTTGCTATAAATCTTGTAATGATAGGTACAGCAAAAATTACTAAATCATAATGAGTTTCGAGTTGCACCAATTGAAAATAAAGGGGTCAAAAGAATATTAAAATGATTTTTACAAGTATAAAAGGGGGCATGATGACAAATAAACTTGGGATAAATTAAGTCGAAATAATTAAGAAAAATAAAATGTGCTGGGCAAAGGTAAAAATATTTAGTAATAATGAACAAATGGTAATGTTAAATACTCAAATATTGCATGTAGCATTTAAAAAACATATACAAATGGAGAATGACAAAAAAAAAAGCAAACCTCAAATTATTAAGGATAGAACAAATGAAGATCCTGATAAAACTATAAATGTGGATGAGTTCAAGGTGATTTCTATTCTTGCTAAATTGGCACACCTGAATGTTGTTAATAGAATAAAAGTTGTGCTTGCAGCATTCACTTTCTATCCGCCACTTCCTCCTATTAAAAAATTTCTACTTACAATCCTAATCATCCATTTAATCACATCCATGACATTGTAACTAATATTACTATTGTAATACTTTGGTTTCATAGTTTTCTGTAACACTTCATTGTTGCTGGTAAGTAATGAGAAAAGTCCATTAGCTTCTTCATCTTCGTTTCTTCTCCAATTACCTCAAAATGCTTAGTTAGCATGGTATTAAAGCTCTTCTAAGTCTCCTGACATTAAGCTTCCCTTCTTTATTGCATTTACTTCTTTCTACTTCATGGCTTCTTAAATTTCCATGAATAGTGATGAAGATGCAACTCCTCTGGTTGGCAGTTCTCCCATTCCTCAACTAATTTTTTTGCCTAACATAAAAAATGTTGTGATCATTCAGCTAACTTCCAAAAATCATCTAACCTAGCATATAAAAATCCTCAATATTTTAGAGCAAATGGAATTAAAGGTAATCTTGATGGTTCCATTGCTGTTCCCTCTCGACAAATCTCTACCATTGCTGGTGAAATTATTCCCAACCCACAAGCCACAACACTCCATTTGGATGTTGGTCGATCAAAATTTCGCAGTTGCTTTGTTCTCTACCATAACCACAGCTTCATTGCCCTACATTTTAAATCTTGATTCTTGTGTTGAGATTTGGACTACCATTGACAGTAGATTGTAGAAATAAATCATTCTCATATACTTGAGTTGAAAAATGAGCTTCATCACATTTCTATGAAAAATCAATCTATGTAATAATACCTCTCTGAAATTAAAACGAAGGTGGACACTATAGCTGCGATGGGTTCTTCTCTGGATCCTGAAGATAAAATCCTTTATACTCTCAATGGTCTGCATTCTTCAAAACTATGATTAGGACAAATATCCAACCATTAATTTTGGTACATTTCTATTCACTATTTTATGAACTTGGTAAATAAATTTGTGTTGAATACTTCAAGCCATTCAGATTTTGAACAATATGTAACAATTAATGCAACTTGTAGAGTCGCAATAGAGGTTCGAGCTATCCATTCTTTGCTCAATCAAAACACAAGCATAACTCTGATTTGTTCAACTCTCAAGGACGTCAATTATGTTTCACACAATGAGGCGAAAGTAGCAATTAGGAGTACGATTAATGTCAAATCTATCGAAAACCTGGTCATTCTAAACTTAAATGTTGGCACTTAATAACATAAATTACTATAATAGTGATGCACCTCATACACTTACTGCGAATGCGTTGGCTAAATCCAATATATGATATTTTTACAAAGGATATACATGTTGCAACTCGAGCTCACGAGTTTATATTTTTGATGATAACAAACATTGTAGCTCACATCCTTATGTCTACTTGTATTTGCAATGTATATTTGTTTGTGTGTACTAACATTTCAAGAACACCATGCACCATCCAACGAAGATTCAAGGCTCAAGATTGGGTAAAAAAATGTTATGTTGCAATATTTTTTGTAATATTCATTAATGTATTTTTGATTTCTTGAGTCAAGTCATGTAAAGGTGTATGCTAGTTTGGTGACCATGCACACACACTCAGGGGAAGTGAGTTTGAGTCAAAACTAGAAGTTGAAATTTTGAATTAATCATACTGTACGATCCGCTCATCTAACTAATCGTACTGGACGATCAATTATGATCATGAAAAATAGTTGTCAATCATAATTTAGGCAAGATTTTGAATTTCATATATTGTTATAATCGTCCAGGACAATGTACATCGTACTGGACGATCTATGACAATCATGCCTAAATTGATCATATGATTAGTCAATCGAATCTGCTTAATTTTGATATTCTGATCGTACTGTACGAACTTGATCGTACTATACGATCAACAGAGACGATTTTGGTCGTCCTATGTTTCGTCCTGGACGAACTGCATTTCGGTTGAACTAATCGTCCCGGACGATCTCATAATCATACTGAATGATATGTTCAAATACTAGAACTGATCGTATAGGGCAATGCTGATCGTACTGGCAGAAAGGGCTATTTTTGTACTTATCGTACATGCGATCTAAGGATCGTACTATACGATCTTTGACGACTGAAATGATTTTTTTGGATTTTTTAAGCCCTCTATTTAAGCTTTCTCCAAAGACATTGTCATGCATTAAGTCTTCATTTTTTTGGAGAAAACTTGACGAGAGAGCCTTGAAAGGAAGAGAGGAAATAGTGGAGTTTGAGAGGGAGAAGATCCTTGTTGGGTTCAAGGGAGTGTGGAGGGAGTTTCACACGGTTGCTCCGTCAAGCTTGCATCTTAGTACCATCGGATTCAAGATTTGTCTTAAGGGAAATTTTGAGAAGAAGAAGATATCTTTTGTGTCAAAGGATCCGGCTACTCCACCGCATCGGGGAAGGTCAAAGTGATTCAAGGTTCTCTGCCTCACCAAGAGGGTGAAAAGGAGTCCAGGTTCTTTGCCTCACAGGAGGGTGAAAAGGAGTCAAGGTACTCTGCCTATGAAAGGAGTTCGGTCCTCTGTCGCACCGGATTGATGGAAGAGAGTTTGTAAGGGCTTCTTCGCTTAGCTGTGGGGGCTCAAAGAGAGACACTATAGTGATAGTGCAATACCCGGAGTGGGTGACTCCGGGGAGTAGACGTAAGTCATGGTTTGACCGAACCACTATAAAATATGGTGTATTCTTTCTGATTTTATTTTCTACCGTTTATTTTTTCACATTTTATTTTTTATTATAACTACTTTGTTGAAAATATGTGATTGATATTATATTGTATTGATTAAATTATTATCACCATTTTTGTAACTTTTGATAAGTGTACTATCTTCCGCATCAAGTGATAATATTGCTTCCCTCTTGGTTAGCATCGGGACTAATTCCATAAAAATTTAACAACCCTCCTCGGACTTTCACTACATCTCATATCACCTCTAATTCGAAGCAATTTGTTTACTTGCACGCGTATCATGAAAATCAACAAGGTGTTGTTGGGAATTAACAAACTCTCTCAATCTCTAATATTGGTCAAGTACTTCTTCCTACCCCCTCACTGTAAGCTTCTTCTATTTCCACTTCATATTTCAAAATTTTCAAAAATCTTGTATTTGTTCATCGTCGAACCGTCGACAACTCATGTTCCATTTTCTTTGTTACATATGGTTATCATATTAAAGATGGGAAGACCAATTGAACGATTCTCTCAAAATTTGGTCTTGACAAGCTTTATCATATTCATCTTCATCCCCAACCTTCCCAAGACTTTAGTCATGTTGGTTTCATCTCTATTGAAAACTCCACTACTACTTGGCATTGATACTTAGGACATCCTCATTCAGCTATTCTCTCTATTATAGCCAATTTAGGCACTAATATATGTATTCTCTTGCTATTTTTCCTATATATATGGCTCTCTTCCCCCCTGTAAGGTGATGAAGATTATTTTTGAATGAATTTTGATTTTAGCCTATTCTCTTGTGTGAGAGTAAGTGTGATGGAGTGATGAAGCCTTAGGAGAAGGCAAATGAAGTACCCAATAGCCCATTAAGGTGAGCTCTTAGTTTCCCCCTTGTATCTCTTCCCCTTTTCCTCCTTCCTCCCTAACCGTCGATCAATCCCCCCACCCCCCCCCACTCTCCTTGTGACCTTCCCTCTCTTGGCCAACCACCCCTTCCCCTTCCACCGCCCACAGCAAGCCCACCACCACCACCACCCCATCCAAGTCCCCAATCCAAAATTTTCAAATCTGAAATTTTGACCTTCGGGATTCCAATTGGACCCCACTTGTCACTTGGAATTCTGAATTCATAAGTTACTCCTCTCCTTCTTTTTCATTTTCAAAATTAGCTGGGAATTGGAAAAGCCACAACCCCTTCGCTTTCCCCATGGTTGGCTCACTCTTGGAACTCTTCATGTTAATTAATAAAAAGTTGATCCATTACTTGCAAAGTTCACTTTAACTTTTCCACTTTTCAAAACTATTTTTCTATTTTTCAACCCCACCCTCTCTCATTCCCCTAAGAACCCTCTTCCCTTTCCCCATGATTGGCCCACTCTTGGAACTCTCCATGTTAGTTGATGGAAAGTTAGTCCATTAATTGCAAAGTTCAATTTAACTTTTTCCCCTTTTCAAAACTACTTTTTTCATTTTCCAAACTACCATCTCCCATTCCCCTAAGTCCTACCACTCTAATTAACCTCACACCATTCCTAATCTCCACCAAATAGCAAAAATCGTGGCCTCCCTCCTTTCAAATTTCAACCAGCATCTCTTCTTCTCCACTGTGAAGCAAGACACAAGGAAGGCACTACGGAGCAACCCTTTGAAGATCAGCCAGCCTAGACCACATCACACATGAAGGAAGCTTCTCTACGACGCAGATAGCTAAGTCTTTCTACTCTTACTTCATACACTTAAGTAGTTATCTTTGAAGTCCAATTATTTGTGACATCACTATTTTCATGATAATTTAAATCCACTATCTTCTTAAATCGTTGAGTACATGGTCTTGCAGTGACTAATCTATGTTAAATGTTGGATTTTTTGCCAAACCATGTTAGCTAAGTTATTGATTTGATTTATCCTTCTTGAATTCTAAAACTTTGGTTGTAGTTAATTGTTATTTGTGGATTGCCTTTCTTACTTGTTTTTGTCAAAATCTCAGTCATCCCTTAGTATTTGATCCCACGGTCAGGATGAGAATCCGTGGGAGGCTCACCTGGATCATGCCAATATCCTTCTATATTTGGATAGCTGAATTAGGAAGGATTATATTCAGGCAATTATGTATCAATTAGAAGTTATTTATTTCTTTATTAAGACATCTTGTATAGATCTATAAATAGGGATAATTTTGTATAATAATGAGAAGGTATTTTTACCCTTCTCAAATTCTATGAATTCTAACATGGTATCAGAGCCAACGGCCTTCATTGCCGTGGAAAAAAGATCACTGAAGAAAAAAAAAAAAAAAAAAAAACGAAGTAAATCGGAAGCTGCTTGCGGGAAGAGGTCTTGCCGAGCCTAACGGAAGACGAACCCGAAGCCTCGACGCAAGAAGGGTCGCTCGACTCTCAACCACCCTAGCCGTATCTCTAGGTCGAGCTCAGGTAGAAGCTGCTCGGGAGAAGTTCTATCGGACATCAAAAGACAAAAAGAATCCGCTTGAAGACGGCTCTTGGAAGCTCCTTCGATCTTCCTGTCTCACTCGGATACGCCAGACAGAGCCGTGCTGAAGAAGACGACGTAGACGGAGCCCTTCCAAGCGGAACCTTGCCGACGGAAGACGTGGGACGAAGCCTGGCCGACTAGACGCAGTATTCAGCTGTGGAGAAGCTAGCGGGACGAGAGCCCTCATGCGTGCGAGTCTTCCAATCTTTCCGTCTGCGCAAGGTGCGACCACGAAACCTGGTTCCGTCGACGACTATGGCTCGCACGCGGTCGACTTGGGAGACTCAGCCATCCTTCTTCCGATCTGAGTCAGGAGGAACCAGACTCTGCCTAGAGCTCCGCTCCAGCCGTTGTTGGCAAAGCTCCATCTGCGGAAAGTGCGACCGCGAAGCCTCGCGAATACAAAGAAAGGATGGAGCGGTGCCGACGAAGCCAAATACCCAACGGAACCTACGGGACGAGCGACTCGATCGGAACTTCCAATCTAAGCCGAAGGAGCGTCGTACCCGATCCGACAGAAAGGGAAAGTCAACGAAGGAGCGAAGCAGCCCACTCGATAACCCCTTCCGATCGCAAATCCCAGACGATCCACGCCTGCGACTCGCGGGAGGAAGCCAAGCCCGCGTGCGACTTGGGGGGTGGAACCGCAACCCGTGCCCTACTCCAATCCGAGCCTTTTTTTTTTAAGGCTCGGCCGGTTCGATTTAAAAAAAAAAAAAAAAAAAAAAAATTTTTTTAAAAAAAAAAAAAAACTTTTTTAGTGAAAATAATTAAAAAAAAAAAGTTGAGAAAATCTTTATCATCGACCTTTATTGTCGACAAGGGAAATTTTCTCCGAGAAGCCTTCATTGTTGAATTTCTGAGGAATACAAAGTTACCACCACCGACCTTCATTGCTGGAATTCTGAGAAATAAGGGTTCCCACTACCGGCCTTCATTGTTGGAACTATGAGAAATACAGGTTCCCACTACCGGTCTTCATTGCTGGAATTATGAGGAATACAAGTTCCCACAACCGGCCTTAATTGTCGGAATTTTGAGGATTGTTTTCCATCATCGGTCTTCATTGCCGGCTTTCTCTGGTGGTTGATATCCTATCCATAATCAATGTAGCTCTATCTATTAGCGAGTAATTGCAAGCTGGTCTCCAGCTTGAGGGGGAGTGTCAAAATCTCAGTCATCCCTTAGTATTTGATCCCACGGTCAGGATGAGAATCCGTGGGAGGCTCACCTGGATCACGCCAATATCCTTCTATATTTGGATAGCTGAATTAGGAAGGATTATATTGAGGCAATTATGTATCAATTAGAAGTTATTTATTTCTTTATTAAGACATCTTGTATAGATCTATAAATATGGATAATTTTTGTATAATAATGAGAAGGTATTTTTACCCTTCTCAAATTCTATGAATTCTAATAGTTTTGAAGCTTGTTTTATGCATCCCCATGATTAATAACTTACTTATTTTACATTCAACTTGTGTTTAATTTCATAATGCAAGTCTTCACATGCTAGTCGCCTAGTCCTACATCATTTAATATCAGAGAGAGGTTGCCCTAGTTGCATGTGCTTAGATCCATCCTATTTATCTTCATTTTAGCCTCTAATTGCATTTCTACGTTAACATATTATTGACCTTACTTATGTGTTATTTTGTTTACAATGTCTAGGTGTTGTCCACTTTCCTTTAACATCTAGTGTGTCACCTATTTGTCATCCTATGGACCCTAAACAGTTGCAGCGAACTCTAGATGATTTGGTAGGTCAAATAGGCAACTTAACCCAACAAGATAGGGCTAACCAAGTCGATGCAGCTGAATTCCATCGGCTCACAACAGAACGCCTTAACAACCTTGATAGAGCTAGGAGCCTACCCTCTCTTTACACACCATTAGGCCACCCTCCTTGATTGGAGATGATTTAGGCCAAAATGAGGGACATCCCCGTGCCCCTTATCCGCCCCAGCAACCTAGGCAGGACTGAGACCTACCTCATGGTCCAAAACATGTGTTTAGTCATAAGGCTCATCATGCGAATGAGGGACACCCTCGTGGCCCCCACCTTGCCCATCAAGCTAGGCAGGACCGTGAGCACCACATGCGTGATCCGGATGCTCCCCTCTTAAAGAACATCAAGATAGATGCCCCTACCTTTGCGGTAGCCTTGATCCTCAAATCTTCCTTGATTGGAGCAAAGGCATGGATAGCTTCTTTAAGCGGTACAACATCTCAGAGGAGCGCAACGTTAGATTTGTGGAGATGAAATTGATTGGTAGGGTCAGTCAGTATTGGACCAACTTAGAGAACCTTAGGAAATCTCGTGGTGACTACCCTATTACCGACTAGATAACCATGAAGCGTGAGCTTAGGCAAAAGTAACTCCCACCCTCCTTTTTTCCCGACTCTTAGATTGGTGGAATAGACTCACCCAGGGTAGCAAATCTGTGAGGGGCTATATTTCTACATTTGATGATTTCTTGATTCGGTGCACTAGTGAGACCACCACCACACCTGCCCAGATTCTGTCCATGTTTAGTGTTGGGTTGTGTTAGGATCTCCGCAAATAACTGTTTGCTAGAAACATCACTACCCTAGAAAGTGCCTACAGTTTGGTACTTGACCTTGAGGAGTCTAAACCTCAACATCCTACCCGTTACCAGGATGTCAAATCCTCTTTTAGACCCTTTGGGGGCTCGAGCCTCTATGCCTCTAACCCAAGGCCGCCTCCTAGTCTTGCTAGTCGAACCCCTGCTGATTCACATCAAATGAACCTGTTATTCCAATTCAATCAAGAATGCATACTGGCACTAAGCCCTATCTAAGAAATTTCAAGCACTTCATTCTTAATGTAGTCGGGTTTTGGTTCTGCCACTCCAAAATCATAATATTATATGGTGCAAATAGATCTATAAAACTAAGTTCAATTCAAATGGGTATGATTCAAGGTAAGAAGCTTGTCTTCTAGCTCAAAGGCATGATCAAGAGTAAGACTTTGATTATACTGAGACATTTAGTACCGTTGCAAAGCTACATACCACTCATATTTTTATTACATCAACTATTAATTGGAATTATACTAATCTTAAGTTGCATGTTGCTAATACATTTTTACATAATAATTTATCTAAGATAATACATATGTAGCAGTAACAGGAGTTTCGGTCTTGGGCATCCTCATTATGTGTGTCATCTTAACAAAGGCATCGACGATGTAAAACAAGCAACTCATCAATGGTTTGACAAACTGACCTCGCACTTGTAAGAGCACAACTTTAAACAAAGTATTGCAGACCTCTCAATGACATACTATTGACGAAAAATGATGCTTCCACCATCAGAATTTTATTTACAAATCCACCGCACCTTTCAAACTTCATAATTTGGGAGCGGGAGCTTTGTCATAGTTTTTAAAAATAAATGCTATTTAGACTACCTTGGGTTGGACCTACATCAAACGCTTTATGTTACATAATTGATGCATGGCTCGAGTATCAAAAGTGTAAGCTAGTCAAGACTCCTTTATCTCCAAGTCTCCTATCCATGAGCATCAAGACTCGATCATTTAGAATCCTGAATTGTATCAACACATGGTTGGAACACTGCAATATATAAGAACCACCACACCCAATATTTCATTTGTTGCTAATAAGGTGTTAAATAACAACATAATAGTTTCAATAGTCAATTTCATATTATCAAATGCTTTCTTTTGTATACAAAATGCACAATACATTATGGGCTTCCAATTACGCAAGGTTCTCCACAACTATGAGCCTTCTCTAAATTGGATTGGGGTAGTGATACTTCATAGAGGAAATCAACGATGTTACTATGTTTACCTAGGTCACGCTTATTTCTCTACGTATTAAGAAACAATCTATCATTTCTTGTTTATCAACCAAGACTAAATATAGTGATCTTGCCACAACTGTGACATTGATTGACTTTGTCGGTTATTAAAAGAATCTAGCCTTCAAATCACTCAATAAACACCACTTTATTGTGACAATATTACAGCATTAGCACTTGTCAATAATCCTATGTTGGTGCCAAGCATATTGAGGTTAACTATCACTTTATTTAATATTGCATCAAGTCACAGGAAACCGCTGTCCATCACATTACTTCTCAGGATCAACTCGCAAATATCTTTACCAGAGTGCTCCCCTAATTACAATTTTGCTTGCTCAGAAAAAAAAAAGTTAAAGATTTGCCTCTAATCATCAACTTCGAAGGAGGGGTTAGCAGAAAAAAAAGTTGTGCTTGCAGCTTTTGCTTCCTGTCTGCAACTTCCTCCCACATGAAAATCTCCACCTTGTGTACCAAACTATCCATTTAATCACAATCATATGATTGCAAATAATACCGAAACAATTATGATTTAGATTCTTAGTTTTCTGTATTTAACACTTTGTTGTTGCATTGCTAAGTAATGAGAAGAGGCAATGCGCTGCTTATTCTTCTTCTCTTCACCAACCTTTTCAAGGATGCTTAGTTAACAAATATAAGTTAGTGATTCCCCCAACTTATAAGGTTATATTGATTTAAGGTTAAATTTTAAACACTGTGCGATTGACTAAAGCTTCTTCCGCTTCTTGCACGACCAAAATTCAAATAAAAATTTAGGAAACCAAGCAAATCTATTACAGTGACACTCTCAACTTTCCTTCCTCCACCAACGTACATGCAACCAAAGAAACATCAAGCAAAAACCACTGACTCACTAATAAAGTACCAACCACCTTGATCATACTAATAAAATGAACAGGAGTACGCGAAAAACGAACATTACCAGCATCATGGTCCGAAGGCTGGCGGGCGTGGGATGGGGGATCTCCTCCGATGTCGCGGGTTAGTGCAGCGGAGAAAGCTTCGACGTCCGCCCCAGAATGCAAACTCTCGTCCTGAGAATCAGGATTCGCAAATTAGAAGACATATAAAGATCGGCCGATCGAATAGGAGGGATCATCGAGTAGAGCAGGGGTTTGATGTTTTCAAGGAGGGGGCAGAAAGGGGAAGAACCTCGTCGTCCTCCAGGAACTTCACTATGGATGGATCCATTCTAGGGCTTTGAGGCTTTTGTTCCTCCACCAGAAGCTGTTAAATTCGTTTCTCTGACTGATGAGGAGGGTGAGGACGGGGCTCGCGCTCGCGCGCTAAGGGGCTGTTTGGTATGCGGATTTAGGCCGGATTTAAGGCCGGATTTGGGCGAAATCCAGCGAAACGGAGAGGGCGGAAGCTTTACATTTTCATTGTTTCCCGAAAATTTCTAGTAGTCATTGGTTTTATAAGCTATAATAAATAAATATAATATTTATGGTGATAGAGATATGTAAAGTTTAGCATCATAGTTTTGTGCAAATATGTAGTGCATAAATAGATAAAAGAGTAGTGTGAAATATTTATAAGAGACATCAAGTTTTTTACGTATAAAATCTTGAAAATGAAAAAAATCATAAGATATGACCCAATTTAAATGAATGCACTAGTATTGATACTTGATTATAAATAATATCTATCTTTAGAGGGAGCAATTATTACATCCTGTATCTGAATGCGTTCAGAGACCAATAATCACGTGTCACGTCACCTAAAACTCAATATTTTGGACTCAATATTGCTCGGTATACATTCGGATTGTTTGGTTTTTGACCAGATGTAATAATTTCTCCTTTAGAGGAGGGTGCTGACTCAATGTAGCCAATATATGTTGTATAGAGTGTATTATAAGGTAACAGTTCTAAAGAGAATGTTGACATATTTATTTTGTCAGTACAACGTAGTTGACATACGAGGGTGTTCCAAATGAACGAAATCGACAGACGACGGTGGTCGGAGGGCAGGCGACAATGTTTGGGAGCAGATCCAGCTTTGGTAGCATCTGGCAAGAGTTCCAAAGATAGCTGATGAATGTGCGGAAATTCGACCATGATCGATTGTTTGGAAGAACTCCGGCAGTGGCAATGTTGGATGGAGAGTGCAAAAAAGCTCTTAAGCTTTATCCTCCTCTTCCCTCCCCCTCTTCAATGAAGAAATATGGATTATTAATAGTTTTTTTTTTAATTGCATGATTAATAAATAGGGAAAAGGTCAGGAGCATGTTGGGAGTGTTTCAATAGACGGCCGATATCAACTCCCCCGTTCATAGATATTTTATCGAGCATTTGTGTGTCTCAATGATGTCATAATTCGACAATCATGGACTCATTTGATTCATCTCATCGAGCAGCTCTATTCGACTATAAGCATGTCACATTTCGATACAAATTGGTCATTTTATTAATGTTCTGAAGCTTCCCAATATACCTTGCTCATTTGATTTGGACCCATTTGGGCTTGACTTGGATCGAATTTGTCAATTTGGTGTCGTTGGGTTCATTTTCTTTAAATGTTAAATTCAATTATAAGCTCGCTAAAATAGAAATTTAGATGATCCCAAATTTATTTTTTGAAGTTTCTGGTTCATATTTCGTTCAAGATAATGAATTAATTGTTTGTCCATTATGTGCAGGCACCAGCATAACAGAATACCACATTGGTCGCCCACTGACATTGTCATCATAACACTTCGATAATAGAATCCTGCTTCGAATGCCCACTGACGTCGGCATAATATCACATCACAATATCTCACATCAATTTTTTCAATGTATTTCATTAATTAAAGCATAATTGGACTGAATACAAAAATTATGAAAATGTCATAACGACAAACAACATAAATACTATTGATAAAAAAATTCATAATTTCAAAATATAATCAAATGTTTGGGAATTGTGTAAAACATCATTCTGAAGCTTTAATTGAATCGAAAACAATTTTTAGATGTTAAAATAAATTTTGAAGACAATTTTTTTTTTCAAAATCATCTAGCAAAATTTTTTTAATATACTCAAAATGTTCATAATCTTATTTTATGTAATTTATATAAATTAAGCTCGACTTGCGAGCTTGATAAGCAAGAGAATGATGTAATCAAGAGAATTTAATATTTATAGGTTTAAAAATATTAAATACTCAAAAGCTTACCTCCTTTAGGCCCAAATCAAAAGATATGAGAATGAGAACTCAAACAATAATATAATGATCAAATAAATCCGAAGATATTAACAAGAAATTAGTATCATATAAAATTAACAAAAAATTATGAGAATCATATTTGCATGTGAGGATGTTTTAAATTTCATGATAATTTATTTTGTTTAAATTTCAGTCATATTTTTATATAATTGCATCATTATCATGTAAATTATGCTATATTTTAAAAAAATTAATATTTATTATGTCACCCGGTTCGCCCCCGGTCAAACCATCTAACCACAAACCTCTCATTTTTAAATTAATTATCTGGTCCAATCTTCACAACATCGTCAATTGCAACTATTTTATTTGCGTGCATGTTGGATTTTTATGTAAAACAAATATTTCACAAGCTCCATTTTACAAATATTAAAACTAAGTTATGCATTGAGCGCTGTTAAAAAGAATCACGATCGTTAACCATCATGGCCACCACCACCGATCACTATTACCAGCGACCACACTGGCAACAATAGGTGAATACCTCCATCCACCTCCTATGACCGCCTTTGACCCCCTGTTACCACCACCGACAACCACTACCACTGCTGGCAACCCATAGTAAACATCGACACCACCAATTATCTTAACATATATGATAGCCAATAAAAAATTAATAAACATATTTTATTTTATATCAAAATTTAAATAAAATAAATACATAAACTTATGCATGTTCTCCCAACCTAGCTATATTTTTTTGCATGTAATGGAGACCAAATCAAACTCTTCGATTCTTCTAATTAAAAAGTTAAAATAGTTAAATGCACAAATTTACAAATTAGATGAATGTGAGATAAATTTTAAATTCTTCATCAATTAAGTAACACCCACTATTTATAGGTGATTAAGAAAACTGATTACATTGAATTATTTGTGATTAGAATCATAATGATGACTTTGGGAATCTAAAAGGAGCCAAAAAATTTTAAAGAATAATTTCATATATTAAAATTTCATAAACACATAGTATGGTATGCATATGATTCATCTCGGCCTAATCCGGCCCAGATGGTGGCTGATTATAGGGGCATAAGTGGATTGAACTCGACTAGTTAAAGAGCTTGTTAGGTGAACTTATTGAGTAATGAGCTTGGGTTCAAGTTCATATTAGAGCTCAAGGTCGAGCTCAACAATAAAAAGCTCTTTGATTTGCGAGCTAACTCGAATATATAATAAGCATTAATTTTTTCTTATATATATAGTCATATGATGCTTCAAAAAAAAAAAAAGTTTCATGATAGGACTTCCAAAGTTTTGCTGGTACCATCACTCCAATCCAATTTTTTTTACAGTGAAACCCTCTTCTTCTTCCCGAGCTCAAAATCTTCTTCATGGTGACTTCTTCCTTTTTCGAGTTAGTTGGTGGCATTACTTCCTAATTTCTTTGACGAGCTAAGCTCACGAGTTAAGCTTGAATTCACTATAACTCTGCTGAGCCAACTCACTATATGAGCTCGATTCGAGGGCAAGCATGTCTTTTAGTCAATGAGTTAAACTAGATTTAGCTCTAACTCAAGCTTTACTCAACTAACTTACACCTCTATATAATTGTTCCTTGATGGTGATCTGGCCCATCCCAAATCAAACTCCACATTATAAAAAGGAAAAAACTAAAAATTTGTAAAAATAAAATTTGTTAAAGATTAAAATCCTTATGATATTATATTCTTAAATAAATTTAAAAATATTTTTT